>NC_041360.1:25945942-26065942 GCF_900634415.1 Cottoperca gobio
GCTAATGACTTTAGCATCCAGCCGAGATGGTAGAATCAGAGTTTGGAGTAACATTAACATTTGAATTACATTTATATTCATGGCATTTCATTATATATACAGGATGACTACTTTAGCCCTGCAACACATGAAGAATGCTCCTTTATTTCCATGTCTTCTGCATGGATGAGCTTTAGCCTTCATATGAAATTCTGTACGTGTCCGTCATGTGCATAATTTAGACCATTGTGCAGATTTCTCATTCTTAAATGAATCAGCTAGAAATCTGAAAAGTCAGTTGCAGACCAACAAGTTTTAGTGTTAGCATTAGCATTAGCTTACTTCACCTAC
The DNA here is from genome assembly GCF_900634415.1 of Cottoperca gobio. Taxonomy (NCBI): domain Eukaryota; kingdom Metazoa; phylum Chordata; class Actinopteri; order Perciformes; family Bovichtidae; genus Cottoperca; species Cottoperca gobio. The sequence goes on from NC_041360.1 coordinate 25,946,273, forward strand.
ATTAACTGTGAGCAAATCTGCCCCCTCATGTCTTGATTGACGAAAAGAAAACTTTCATTAATAGGAAATAAGACCCGTTTTATGAGAAAGATAACGAACCTTCCCGTCCTGCTGACTGCCGATGATCAAGGCCTCCTGTTGGCTCCTCGTCTCTTGTGTTTTAAACCTCAGATACAAAGTTGTCCGTCTCATAAGCTGCTGGATTGTCTCCGTCCTCTTTCTCTCAGCTCCCTGCTCTCGGGGCAGAGATGCCCCCCTATTGTTGATCTGGCCCCTCCTCATCTGTGCCCAAAACCTTTATTTACTGGACAAACAACCGTTGAAGTCCTGGACAGTAAACAGACTGGAGCACATTTTAGGGTCTAAAGAACTTCTGTGGACTAAAATGACCTGAAGAAATACTTTAGAAATGTATTTAATGAAGGAAAAAAGTGTCTGAAAACAAGAAATCTTCCTGAAACTGAAAGTTCAGGCTCAAATAACTTTACTAAATCTCTCCACACACGATCTGTGGTGGACCTTTCAATGATGTGACGTTCACCAACCAGCCGATTCTTTTGAACGGCTCTATGAAATTTCGACCCGATCAAAGCGTTACAGGAAAAGTTAAAGGATCACCAAAGTACAATTCAAAGGGAACATGAATGAAATTATTTTCATGACAATCCAGTAAATATATAAAGATGTCCCCATTAGGATCTGGGAACTATGATTGAAGCCCCTCAAAATGTTTCATTATTTGGACTTTTCATAACTTTTCTATATTTAACCGTTGAATGATGTACATTTTATTTCTGAACATAAAGATAAACATGCTTTTTCAAGGTCCTCACATTTCCAGGTAACAACCTTTTAAATACTTGTATGTTTGCCTCAAGCAGTCAAATTGCAATAACCATCTGTTGAATATTTAATATAATATATAACTTCCCAAACAAACCGAGTGTTAAGTTGCAGCTTTGTTCCCGACACCGTAGTGACCCTGGAAAAGGTGTTGAGCTCCAGTCAGCTTCTTCCACCCGTCTGTCTCCTTCCAGCTGAGAAAACATATTATATTATAATTGTTATTATTCAAACTATCAGGACAAACTCTCCTCTGCATCAGCACTGCAGAAATGTCAAGAATCATCAGTCTGCGGCTGCACAAACAGGCCGACTCCACTCCAAAGTTGACTTTATATCACACTTGCTAATAGGCCGTCACGCAAAGTCACCTGAACTGTGGAGCAGTTTACACAAACTGCAGATACGATCAAAGTACATTTGTTCAGATCAAGAGGAACAACTGAGCTGAAACTGCAGATGGTGAAGAAAGAAATCCACTCAAAGAGAGAAGAAGGTGCAACACGCAAAGGTTCAGCCCTATTCATTTTCAATGGGAGGTCAGTGTGAGCCTGTGAATGCATTGTGAGGTACGATGCCGACCAGCTAACATGACATGTTGAAAGTAGAAACATTTAATAATATATTTAGGAAGGAAGTTCCTTAGTGCTTAGAGAGCAGGTCCCTCGTTGGTGAGTCTAATGCCTCCAAAGTTACAGATACAAACAAAGGTCACGTAGATTTAGATCATTCACGCTCATCCTGAAGCTGCATAACTCTTTAAGTCTTCAGGCTACAAAATAAAGGCTCTGAGACGGTGAAATGTTTAGATATTATTTGCAAGTGTTGCACGTCAGACTCGCCGACACCTTTTATCTGCAACAACTTACTGTAACGTGCTCGTAGCGTGTTTTCTTCAATGACTCTCTTGAGAATGAATCTGTACGTACAAGGTGTTCGATGTGTGATGAGCTACTTTAGTTTAAAATCAGTATCCTGTTGTGGGTGTGACGAGGAGTGATGAAGAGAGATGCAGCTCAGACAAACTGCCAACTCCCGGGTAATTACCGCACCAAGAGCCTGTAAAGTTATATTTCTGTCTAAACACTTTGTTTCCTCGGGGCTTGGGAGCAAAGTTTCAGGGTTCCCAGCAGGACTTCAGAGGGTTGGACTGTCTGGTTAGTAACTCTCGTCGTCTCGCAGCAGAAGCTGGATTTCATAATGCAGATCTGTGGAGGTGAAGCAGTTCCTGTCAGCTGCACAAACATTGGTAATGCTGAACAGAGCGTGTGGATGTTAGTTCTGGACACGTAGAGCTGGAGGAACAAGGGGAAGGTTGGTTCCTCTCAAGCTTTGTCATCAGTCCAAAGTGTTTGCTCTGTACAAGCTGGCACGCACGCCTCCAGACCTCCCTCACCTGCGTTAAGGTGAAGAAATGCCCACTGCACAGGACGGCACAGATCTAGTCAACTGGACTCTTTTGTTGGTAGAACCTGGTACCACCTGAGCCGATACCAGAAGGAGGAGTTCCCCCACTGCAGGCCACTGATTGGTCAGAGAGAAATCGGCAAAACCTGCACAATCCCGTAAACGGACTGATCTGTCTAGACTCTCCGGGGCTGTTTGGACGCGATAAAAAGGTGTAAATAAAACACATAAGAGCTGCACTGATGGAACATTTAATACGTATTGATCGGCTGCTGGAGTCTGCATGCACTTTAAAGGACCTGTAACTTGTGTGTTAGAGTTTTTTAGGCTAATCTTTGGCTCTAGAGACGTCCATGTTTGTCTTGTCCACTTCAGACTGAAAATAACAAAACAAAGCATGGATGGTCATGAAGTTTATTTTCATACGTTCACGATCCTTAGAGGTTGAATCTGTCCTCTATCCTGGAAAAGAAGTAGTTTGCACAACATGTCATCCGACCACAAAAGTGTTTCGAGCTGTTCCAACTGGCCACACTGGAGTCTCCGTCGAAGACAGAGGGGACACAAGAGCGTTTAAATACGGGGATAATAGGACCAGTGTCTCCTTGTAGACGCTCAAAGTGTTGCACTCATTTGTAGTTGTGTGAAGAATGAAAACCACACGCTGACAATCTGTGTGTAAAGTGGCCGTGATGCTCAGATTGTCTGATCTGTGATTGAGCTTGTGGACAGGAAACAACACAGACAGACATGAGGATTCCCATCATGCCGTTCTGCAGCAGTGTTGATTAGATTACGCCTGCGAGCAAAGAGTCGGGTTACGTCTGAGCCACGGAGGAGACGGTCAATACAGATGCCCTTCATTTGTCTGAACCTTCTTGTTGAACTGGTCAATAAATACTATAATGATCTGAAACGTCAACATGTTTCGTCTTAAAACTGCTGGAAGATTCAACAGCTTTGTATTCTGATCTGCAGCAAAATATGGAACTACTGTAAATATACATTATTAAAGGATGTATGCATGTGTGTGTAATAGATCGATGGACTTTATTATTGTGTTAGAGCTGCAGCAGGTTCAGTAAAACTAGAAAGATTTATATCTATAGAGTATCTGAACATAAACGTTTTCAAATGCGGACTATATATAAATCCATCATTTAACAATGCTTGTCAATTTCTAAATTTCCCTCGGGATGAATAAAGTATCTATCTAATTTTCCAGTGGGGAACTCTTTTCTATGATTCAGGGCAGCACTGGTCTCCATTTTAAGTGCACTTTATCGCCACCCTAGAGGACACCTTAGGGTGGAGGTTAAGGGAGAAGAGAGTTCTTTGGGTTTATCTTATGAACAACTTCTTATGTGGAAAGTAATTCAGCAGCAGACTGAGACATGAAGCTGGATTGTAAATAAAATGTGAGATATTAAAGCTCCAATACAAAGATGAATCTTTTACTCATGAACAGAATACATTTGAAAACATATTGAGTCGCTTCATAAATGTACACGTTTTATGTTTTACAGTTTTCTTTTTGTCCCAGCAGGGAGTCAGCTGTGATCCTGGTGAACAGCTGAGACTGCCCAGTGTCTAACTCCATCTAGTGGTGCCATCTCTGAAATACATTAATCACACACACACACACACACACACACACACACACACACACACACACACACACACACACACACACACACACACACACACACACACACACACACACACACACACACACACACACACACACACACACACACACACACACACACACACACACACACACACACACACACACACACACACACACACAAAGTAAAGAATCAGCAGAAGTTGAAACGAGAGAAAATGGTCTAATCTTACAGAAGAAGTGTTGGAACACTGATGGAGGAGAACCCGTTTTTAATAAAACGTCTGATTCACAGCAAGTTTACAAACCTACAGAGACGCCTGAACACAGCATGCATACATTCACTACTCGGCACAGAGCACAACATGCAGCTGAGGCAGATAGTTGTTGCACAACCTGTGAACCTCGTAGTGGCACGAGTGGAAAGGTCGAGCGTCACCAAAGTCTTTAGGATTCGTCATCTGAGCAACAGGAACATCTAGAAGAAACGTTCAGCCAATACATCCAGAAGATGTTCACATGTCACAGGAAGTCTTCAGCTGGATGAAGATTCAGACGATCACCAAAGCATTTAGATGTCACGGTGGGGTAAAGTTGAGGACCCAAACACAGACGAGGTCGAGACGAGGTCGCCACGAGGACGAGGTCGCCACGAGGTCGAGGTCGAGGTCGAGACGAGGTCGCCACGAGGTGAAACCACCATGTAACATGAATGACAACCGGACAAGGAACACTGGGACAGACAGGGATATATACACATAACCACTAAACGAGAGAACAAGACACAGCTGGGAGAGAAAGGCAAATACACAGGAGGAAACTCATCAACAATCACAAGGGGAGGGAAAACACAGAGATCGGAAGTACAACTAGACAAGACACAAGGGGGAGTGAAAACTTCCAAATAAAACAGGATATAGAAAATCACGATCATGACATTAGAACCTATCCTCGTACAGTTCATTTAGCTGACGCTGTTGTCCAAAGCGACTTACAATAAGTGCAAAACAATCATGAGGACACAACTCTGAGCAGCAAGAATCTTGTAAATACATTAAAATCATGTCCAAATCATTAATCCATTTTATAGTTGTTGAGATATTTAGACGAATGTCTCTAACATGGCTAAAGATATCTCAGGAGCTACTAATCAGACGAGTCCTGATTCCCTTCCTGCTCTCTACATGATGAACCCTTCACATTTAAAAAAACAAAAACAAAGACCTTGCCTCTGGCGCCACCCTCGAGACAATCTTTACATTCTTATCTTCACGACTGGTAATGCTCTGAGAGAAGATAAATCAGCAGGATGTTGCTGCTGTCCAACACTTTGAGATTGTGTCTGTCATGAACACTGCAGCCTCTTATGGGACAGAAGCAGGACGTCACTCTTGTCACAATGCAGGTTCTGTGATGGTTGTGAATGGTCCTTTAACTCCTCTGCTCGGTGTTTTATGCAGCAGAGTGCAGAAGCAGCTGGTCTGCAGATTAGTTTTGGTGTTAATGCTGCTGACGAGCTTTAACTCTGCAGCAGGCGGGCGGGATCTGCGGGAGGCCGACATTCATCCATCTGCCACCGCCGGCCGCCGCCTCCAGAACCCTCCTCCTGGTTTTACTTGTTTTGATAAAGTGTCTGCACTCTAAAAAGCTAATTAAAGTCATTTGTCATGACTTTTACTTTAAGTCAGAACAGCGTGTTGCTTCTTTAATGTGGAGATCGCTACACGTCTTGTAGTTCCAATTCGGGATGGGACATAACAAAAGATAATACAATTACTTAAAAGTTCTGCAGGAATAATGTTGAGTAATTAGTTTCGTCAGGTTTGTTTGTCTGGATTTTGGTTAGACACTTGAAACACAAGTTAAAGAGATGTTCACGTTTTGTTCTACAACATAAAACACATCAGTAAATAGCTTTTACATGTCTTAAAAGAAGTGTTTGCTAACAAGCGGCTAAATGAGACAACAGAGATGTTAAACACCTTTACAGTCGCGTTGTGTTTATACTCAACTATTCTAACTCAAACTGTTGTATTTAATACATCTAACATCAAGTGGTGTCCATTTGTCAAGATTATCTTGCTGGAAAAAACCTGTAAGTATCATAAGTGTCTGTTTGCCACAGAGTTTATTTTCTGCAATAATTCATTTTTCCCCCGAGGAAACCAAAGTGATGCTAATTTCTGGGTTACAAAAATATGTTGTATATATGTTGTTAACCTTAAAGATCTGCACTCAAGGTCAAGTGTATGTGTTGACCCATGAGGGACATGGACACCTCAAATGCAGAAACACATAACAAACATAAAAAGGTAAGTTAGGGCTTTTTATTCTCTGTTTTTACTCTTCTTTTAATGTAAGAACTAATTTTAGTAAAGCAAATAGTATTCCTAAACAAAACTATAAAGATAAGCAGTTTTCTTAGAGTGCAGGTTTTACTGACAGAGAGGGGTCAAGTAACAGGACTGGCCAACACAAAGATTTGATATGAGTATCATGATTACAAACCCTCAAACCTCATCCTGCACACTCCATAACCAACATGGAACATTCTGTTAAGCTGGTCCTACACATTACCATATCACTACCTTTAGCTCTACTCTCATTTCTAGTATTTAACCTTTTTTATATGCATTTAATTCAATCTAATATATAGAGACATGTATTTATTTGCTGTAAGCTTCGAATATTGTTTAATTGTACCTACATAAGCCATCATAAATAGATCATGTTCAACATTTTATTAATTATTTATGATTAAAGACGTCTTATTTATATTTCTTTACGTCCATCATTTGACTCCTCCCCGCGCTACGTCACAAGCCCCGCCTCTTCCCTCCGCAGAGCTGCATTCCTGCTGCTACATGGACTGAACCATTTTGTCTTAGCGACGACATTTAAGCTTCAAAATGGATCAAAAACACACTTTCCACACAGCTGTATCTTACAATTAATGTTCAATCACATCATCACGTGTGTGTGTGTGTGTTCGCAAACCTCCCCAAGTTATCCGTATTACAGTGGAAAGTTATAGAGTTTGTCCAAACCCACACACCCCTCTCCTCCGTCTTTAAAATGGTCTGCTCCGCCCTGCTGCCATGTTGGATGTACGCATCTATGGCTGCTGCAGCTGCCGGAGTTTCCGAATGAAAGTTGAGCTTTTATCTGCGAACAGACACACAGCGAGTCCTTAATTTGTTTATTTACCGCAAAACGGAGAAGTTACGTTTCTTTGTTCAGCAGGAGCAAGCCTGGAAACCCCCCCACCCGGTCCTCCTCCTCCGCCCTCCAGCCTGGAGTCGGACTCAGCGGAGATGATCCGGTTGCAGGCCACAGCAACCGGAGCCCGCATGGATTTTGTGCAATAGGTAGTGTTTGCTGAGTCCGTCCGGGGATATCTGCATCGTTTCGGGGGGTTAACTAGAAGAATTAGGAGCCATGAACAGCCACCCGCCCCCCCGCAGGGCTGTTAACGTCGGCTCCATCCTCCTGACCCCGCAGGAGAACGACTGCCTGTTCGGCTACCTGGGGAGGAAATGCGCTGTAAGTTTCCCGTTTGTTTCCCACCTGCAGGTTCACATTGTGTGCAGGTACATGCACCCCCACGTTACAAAGCAACGCATGCATGTTCTCATCTTCTTAACTGATCTGAAGCAGCAGAAAGCTGTGTGGCGTTCAAACCGGGGGGGGGGGGGGTGCTGCAGCGGGATCGGTGACCCTTCACACTCCTTGACGCTTGTACTGTTTTGCACGGACTTATGAGGCTGTTAAAGAAATATGGCGACCCCATCTTTATATGGTTTGTGCATTAGTTTGTGTTGCATGACCTTAGTTTAGATGGGAACCAGATTTAAACCTAAAAGAGTCAAAACTTTATTCCTCTAAATTTGATTAGTTGTTGTTCAAAGTCAAACAGTATCAAATTAACACTTTAATAATATGTAAATATTATTTAGACCCCAATATATATACACGTTATGAATATTCTAGTGCTGCAACTAACTAATTATTTCATTATCAATTAATCTGATGATTCATTGAAACATGTCCATCCCAGTTTCTCTAAATCAAAGGTGAGTTATTCAATTAACTTGTTCTGTTTGTCCGAAACCCAAAGATATTCAGTTTACTATGATGTAAAACAGAAAAGCAGAACATCTTCTTATTTGAGAGCATGAAAAACAGCATGTTCTGCCATTTCTGCAGAATAAATAGCTTTTAGATTAATTGATTATCAAAATAGTTGCAGATTATTTCTGTCAAAATTGACTAATTGTTGCAGCTCTAGGATATATATATATATATATATATATATATATAGATATAGATATAGATATAGATATAGATAGATAGATAGATAGATAGATAGATAGATAGATAGATAGATGGATAGATTAATTGTCAATAAAATTAAGGAATAATAGCGGCAGTCGTATCCTCAATTATAGAAACATTATAAATAATTTCAAGGGTTAATCTACCAATATATTACTGATATTCTGCCCCACATGTTTAAATCTGTAATTAGTGCTGAAACGGTAACATGATTCATTTATTAGTCGAGTTCTGCTGCATTTGTTCTATTTTATAGTAAACAAAGTTTTGTGTGTGTGTGTGTGTGTCCTTTACACTCGTCAGTAGTTTGTGGAACTGCAGGCCCCCCCAGCAGGGCGCCAGGTGGCACCAGACTCGTCGTCGTTGTAACTTTACGTATGTTTTAAGTGGCTGGAGGTTCTCGTAGTGGTGATGGATGAGCAGTGGGTCGACGTCAACAACACAAGAAGTTTCTTTAGGCTTTTTGGAGCAAACTTCGTTGAACAAAATGACATTTGGCAGTTTGACGTGTCCAGATCTTTCTTTCTCGAGCTTGATGTGGATTAAAACTACGAGGTTCCCAAATGTTTCTAAATATATAAGAATGTTGAATTGTTGCGTTGCGTTCCTCTTCATCCAGGATGCTTGTGTGTCTTCTCGACAGGAAGCTGTGAAGTTTCTGTCCTTCACACTTCAACCAACTGTGATGATGGAAGACTCGTTCGCTTCAGATCCACTTCTCTCCGCTACAAACTATAATCAAAGATGTCTTTTAATGTGAAACCAGCGACACTTTCCCCTCCGGCTCGCTGTGCGACACATTTAACATCAGAAAAGTGTCATCGCTGTTGTCGTGGCTCCAGAACCACACAGTGTGAAGCGGCGCCACTGCTCAGTGCACGCTCACGTTCGAGAACCTCATTGTTGCATTAAACATTAACAACCTGTAACAAGTACTGCAGACGGCAGCGTGTTCGTGACGTGATCTCTTAAAACTAAAGCCATTCTTCCACTAAACGTGTGTTTATATTTATATTAGTTTATTTCTTCTGTTTGTTGGTCGCTGTATTAGAAGTCTTGCTTTAAGTCTTTGCTTTTCTTAAAACTAAACGATTGAACAAATAAAAACAACCCTTAAAATGCTTTTTTTAAATGTATCCTTAACAAAATGTGTCTTTAAAGTGGATCCTGCAGGAACACTTCTAGGTGAAGCGTAATTTAACCTGGACTATCACGATCACTAAAGTCGGGATTATAAAGTTGGACAGATGTCCGAGTGAAATCTGAAATCAAATCTTGGACGTTACATTTGGTGTTTAGGGTTCAGCTTTGCAATGTGATGGTGTCAAGATACAAACACATAATTCATAACATGTTTAGATATAAGCTTCCTGAAGATCTGTGGATGCTTTGCTGTCTGTGTTTGTGGAGGGGGGGGGGGGGGTTTATCTGCAGCAGATCACATGAGAAGTTTGGGAAGAACTGGATGATATAGTTTGGGTTTGTGACGGTGTTAAAGTGTTGGGATGTAGAGACGTGTAAACCAACTGTAGCCCACATGTGTTGGTGGTATTTGAAGAGTAAGGAGCCCACCGGCATCTAACTGGATCTACGTGACCTTTGCAGGTTTACGTGTTTAATGTAACTAGCGTTAGCAACACGTTGAGGTGCAGAACTACATGTGTGTTGGTGCTCTTTAAGTTGTATATGAAGGAGACTTTAGCAGGAAAGCTAGCGCGGGTCGGTGTTCAGTAGCTGCTGTTTAGCTCGTTTGCTTTATGCACAATGGTTTGACTCGTACAGATACAGAACAGGGTTCAAAGTCTTCCTGACTGGTCGTTGCACAGTCGGCGTTTAGTCTCTTTAAGATGTTCTCTTGAGTTGACTGTAAGAAAGCGTTGCTGCAGTGTCACAATATCACGTGTTGGTGTAACTATTGATTCCTTATTCGTACTTTACCTTCATCAAATACTTTGTCCTCTCAAAGACGTGCCATGATGTTGGATGTTAGGGCCGGTCAGAAATGCAACTTTACTCTTCTGAGTGCATAAATCAGATCTGCTTTTATGCATATGATGAGTTCTTTGTAATATAAATTGGACTTTTTAAATTGTGATGTATTACAATATGTTGACGTGTAGGTTTCCAATACTCCGACCAAACGGGCTGTTTTTAAAACTCCTCTCGTGGTGACATTGAAAGTGATCTGGTGTTGGAAACCTCCGTTCACGAGACGATCTCACCTTGAGATGAATGTCATGAACCTTTAACTCCATGTGAAATGAGAATTCCTTAAAGTGCATTGAAAACTATTTTAAATTCACACTTCTATTACCGTGAGAGCTTAACAAACCGCGACTGAGAGGACCTTGTGGGGAAATTGGTACGTCATGGTGTCGCTGGTGCTTCGAAGGACACTTTGACACCAGAGGATCTGCTGTGCAGTCATTTGTATTCATGAGCCACAAGGTCAGAACATCATCTCACATCTGCTGTGAGCATGAAGAGAATCTCTTCTGTGGATGCTCATCGAAGTCTCAAAGTCTGATTGTCTGTCGTTGTTCTTGAATGCAGCACGATGTCGGTCAAAGTTCACGCTTCAGCTGCATCTAACGAAAACACAATAAAAGAAACGAGTCACTAAATGTTTTTATGGATTATTAATCTACAGAAGAGAAGAACCTTTACAGTCTAAGACTACAACGAGTGATTATTGTCATCAATTAATCTGGTTTTGATTTGTTTGTTTAGTCTTTAAGAAGTTCTCAAAGTCTTTGAGAGTTTTAAGTCTCAACAGTTTAACATGTTCAGTTTTCAATGATCTAAAACCTGAGAAGCAGGAAGCAGTCGAGGGTTTGTGTGTTTGATGGAAGACGTTTACAACATGAAGTGATCTGACACTTTCAGGACTGATGAATCTTTAGAATGAATATCAGTGATGCAGTTGTCGTCCTTTGGGGTTATCAGCTGCGAGACTGCAAACCTTCACCACGGTGAGAATTTACCGATCCTAAAGAGGCTTTTAACAGCCGATCTTTGACCTTCCCCGTGTGATGCTGAGCCCTGATTTCACGGGGGGAAAGTGTTTCCTGCTGCTCTGCCGACCTGCACTCATAAATCACGGAGGAGGAAACCGGCCCAGTGGCATTTCCTCTTCCCTCCCCCTGCGGCTGGGGTTACTCTCTGCCGCAGAGGATTTAACGCCGTGTGACTTCTGCAGAAACCACAAACCAGAACAGGACGGTCGGGGCGGAGGACGGCAGCGGGACTCTGTTTCCTGTCCCGCAGAAGGGAAGGTTAGACCCAGGAGGAATGTTTGAAACAATCACTGTAACGTTGAAGAGCTGAAGTTCAGGTTCAATCCTGTCGTATGTCTTCCAACACACAGTCAGCGACGTCTGTTGACAAATCAGTCACATGACGAACTGAAGAGCAGACTGAAGACGCAAAGGCTGTGAAACCATCACGTCCAGTCGGTTGGATTTATTTATTTAGCCCACAAATCACGTTTTTCAATACGCACGCACACGCACACACACACTCTCACACACTCACTGTTCCTGGTTTCACCTTTTTGTTTCAATAAAGAGAAATCCGCACACAACCATATTTTGGACAAAAGTGAACTTTGTGTCTGAAATATCTCAACTATTGGATGGATTGTCATGAACATCTGTACAGATGTTAGTCCACCAGTGAAGCTGTAACCACTAGTGGACTGACATCTGTACAGATGTTAGTCCACTAGTGAGGCTGTAACCACTAGTGGACTAACATCTGTACAGATGTCAGTCCACTAGTGGTTACAGATTCTACCGATGATCATCTGTACAGATGTAAGTCCACTAGTGAAGCTGTAACCACTAGTGAAGCTGTAACCACTAGTGGACTAACATCTGTACAGATGTAAGTCCACTAGTGAAGCTGTAACCACTAGTGAACTAACATCTGTACAGATGTAAGTTCACTAGTGAAGCTGTAACCACTAGTGGACTTACATCTGTACAGATGTAAGTTCACTAGTGAAGCTGTAACCACTAGTGAACTAACATCTGTACAGATGTTAGTCCACTAGTGAAGCTGTAACCACTAGTGGACTAACATCTGTACAGATGTAAGTCCACTAGTGAAGCTGTAACCACTAGTGAACTTACATCTGTACAGATGTAAGTTCACTAGTGAAGCTGTAACCACTAGTGGACTTACATCTGTACAGATGTAAGTTCACTAGTGAAGCTGTAACCACTAGTGAAGCTGTAACCACTAGTGGACTGACATCTGTACAGATGTTAGTCCACTAGTGAGGCTGTAACCACTAGTGGACTAACATCTGTACAGATGTCAGTCCACTAGTGAAGCTGTAACCACTAGTGAAGCTGTAACCACTAGTGGACTGACATCTGTACAGATGTTAGTCCACTAGTGAAGCTGTAACCACTAGTGGACTGACATCTGTACAGATGTCAGTCCACTAGTGAAGCTGTAACCACTAGTGGACTGACATCTGTACAGATGTCAGTCCACTAGTGAAGCTGTAACCACTAGTGAAGCTGTAACCACTAGTGGACTGACATCTGTACAGATGTTAGTCCACTAGTGAAGCTGTAACCACTAGTGAAGCTGTAACCACTAGTGGACTGACATCTGTACAGATGTCAGTCCACTAGTGAAGCTGTAACCACTAGTGGACTGACATCTGTACAGATGTTAGTCCACTAGTGAAGCTGTAACCACTAGTGGACTAATAACTGATGCAAGTTGATCCACGGAGAAAATATTCCGATTTTCAGCCTCAAATATGGAGATTTCCTGTGTTGTCATATGACAGTGAATACACAGACATAATCTCACACTTGTTTTGTTCGTTGTGAAGAGATTTGCATGTGCCACTTGTAATCTGATTACAGCTGTACGTCGTCCTTATCGTGACTGTAAGTGTTTTGCATGGTGTTCCTCTTCCTGCTCTGTGACGCAGGAGTATTCCATGTATCTACATTGTCATGATGATGCTCACGTCCTGCTCTTTGTGCTCCGTGTGTTCAGACTCTGTGCTCGTCGGTGGTCCAGGTTTACGGTGCAGACCGGAGCTGCTGCTGGGTGAAGAGATGCTGCGGTGTGGCCTGTCTGGTCAAAGACAACCCTCTGAGATCCTACTACATCAGAGTGTTCGACATCAAGGTGAGTGCAGGAAGACCCTGCGCAGCGTAGTGTTGGGTTTACAGCACACTGTTATAAGTCCAAACATCTCAATGTCAACATTTTGATATTTGTTTAGAACATTTTACTCACAAAACTCCCGAGCCCGTCCCTCCGCCCTCCAGCCTGTCAGTCCGTCTGCAGGGCAGAGCGTTAGACAGGAAGCACATGTGTTGACCTCGCCAGCTTTCCATTTCACATTTCTAGTATTGCAGCGAGCGCCGTCTGCGCCGTGTTCCTCTGGCGTGCTCGCGCTCTGTTCAGCTGCACATTCAGGCTGTGACACGAGGCACCGACGAGCAGTTTGGCCGTTCCACTTTAAAGGTTACTCATTAGCTCATAACACTAATGAGCACTAAAGGATTGTTGCATGAAGCATCAGGAATAGTTTGGAAATGATGGTTATTTACTTTGTGGCAGAAAAATAGATGAGCCTGTCGTGTCTGTCAATCAAATATGAAGCCTGCAATCAATTAGTTTAGCTTAGCTTAGCTTAGCTTAGTTTAGCTTAGCTTAGCTTAGAGCAAAGACTGCACTCTTAAATCAAAGGGATCCTTTTCAAAACATTTCTATTTTACAAAATTAATATTACCCAAAATATTGTGATTAGACTTGTTTCTCCTTCTAAACTTCTAATTATTATTATTATTATTTTATATTATTATTATTATATTATTTTATTATTATAATATTATTTTAATATTATTATTATATATATATATATATATATATATATATATTTTTTTTTTTTATATTATTATTATTATTATTTTTTATATATATTTTTTATATATTATTATTTTATTTTTATATTATTATTATTATTATTATTATTATTATTATTATTATATTATTACTGCTGCTCTGACCATTTCTTTCTGTGTTTTTGCAGGAAGGGAAAACCATGTTTGAGCAGGAACTTTACCACAACTTCTCCATCAGCAGCTCCAGATCTTACTTCATCTCATTTACAGGAGACGTGAGTCAGACACACACACACAGACACACACACACACACACACGAGGAGACCAGTTTTAGAAGTCTTGACACGAGGTGTGCAGACTTGATGATTTTTAAATACTTCTTTATATAAAGAAAGTTCTTCTTCCTCTCAGACGTGTCAGGTCGGTCTGAACTTCGCCAGTGAAGAAGAAGCCAAAAGATTCAGAGCCGCCATCAACGACCTGCTCAACCGACGACAACGCAAGACCGGTACGTTCAGTGTGTCTGTCTCTGCTTCTTCAACCTTCGTGTGTGTGTGTGTGTGTGTGTGTGTGTGTGTGTGTGTGTGGCCTTTCACCCCTGGGTTCAGACTGAAGGACACTTAACACGTCTTCTGCTAACACCTCCGTCCCAAACCGGTCTGTCTGTGAGAAAAGTGAAACAGCTGAAGACTGTAAACATGGAGGACATCCACAGACTCTTTATCTGACATTTCTGACTTTAGGCTGTTTATTAAATTGATGTTGTAGAAAATCGCTTTCACAAAAACAAACTCAGCTAAAGGTGAAGTTTGTTAATTCATCAATTCAAGCTAAATAAAAGACCTGAGTGTCTGCAGGTGAAGATTTGTTTGTCTGAAGGCGCACAGACGTGCACTGAACAGACACAATAGTGAAACATCAGCGTTCTGTGAATGAGTGCACCTCAACCAAACTACAACTTCACTTCTATTGTGTAAGAACTGCCTGTGTACCAGCAGAGGGTTCTTAAAGGGCCAGCGCGCCCTGCTGCAGCCCTGTTGACCAATCACTGAACATTAAAGAAAGATGGAGGACACTAGCAGGCGAAGTGTTTGTCAGGATTCTACCGATGATCATCAAACATCAGCCACATCACATGAGGGCTCGGCTGCAAACATAGTCTGACCGCCATCTTGTCTTTACATGCCGCCGCAGGACTCTCGCCAGCAGCTCGTAAAAGAACTGCATTAAAATCTTTAATACGATACAATAACGTGCAGTCATGAGTTCTGAGGTGAGGACACGAGGTACAGGTTTGGGACGAGTTTCCTTCTTCTCTGCTGCTGCTGTGTGTGTGTGGGTGTGTGTGTGTCTGTGTGTGTGTGTGTGTCTGTGTGTGACATCTCTGCAGTGAGGCTCCTCCGTGGCTTCCCTCCAGCTCTTCTCAGCATGCCGTCTTTTAGAAGTGCACCACTCAAACTGTGAGGATGACTGAGGGTCTTCAGTGTGTGTGGGGGGGGGGCGGGTTGATGAGACACCACTAAGCTTCTTCTTCTCTGCTCTTGTGGACACCGTCCTGAACTCTCCTCTGTCTTGTTGTGGACGACACGAGGCCGCATGTTTCTTCTTCTCCTGTCTCCCTTCAGACCTCCACAGACTCACTAACTGAACTCTCGTCTGCTTCTCGCCTCTTTAAAAAACTCCATCTTCCAACTGATGTTTCATTTTGTTCTGAAACTATAATAGTGTTAATCTTTCTTTTGCAGAGAAGAGAGGTGACCCTAAGAATGGTACGTTAACCTCTTACTGACTCAGACTCTGCGTCAGATGATGCTTTTCTTCTTTCCTTCAATAACGGCCATAAAAACGCCATCATGTATTATTTCCATTTGAAATAGTTGTGACCCTAAAGTAAAGATTGTGTGGAACCTTTTTCCTCCCAATGCTCTTGGCTCTTTAGTTGTTGATCCAGAAGAGCGTACGTGACCTTCGATCACACAGAACAACATTCATGTGGATTCTTGGATGGTGTTTTTAATCTGTTAGAAAAGAATAAATATTAAGAGAGGAAGTAGCAGACTTCCATAGATTCAAACACACCAAGTTATAGAAGTACGATAACTTCGGTGTACACAGATGATCAATAAGTATCATTACTTTGATTAAAGTTCATTATTGTGCAGCTGACTCTGAAGATGTTTAAATCTGCACATGTTGATGCAAAGCTTCCAGTTTCTTCTACCAAAGACTTCTTTCTTCTTCTTCTTCTTATTCAAATGTCTCTTTTTGTTCTCAATGTACAAAACAAACCTTTCATATAAAATAATAAATATCCTTAAAGAGGACTTTCTACAACCATGAAAACAGAGATCAGTCCCATCAGACGTCGTTTTGTGTCGTATCACAAACTTCTAAACGTTGCTTTGTGTATCAAACAGTTTGCACAAAGCAGCTCGTATGAAGAAGAAGCTGATCAGAAGCAGTGCTCCTACAGATCTGTATGATCTTTGCGTGACTGGATGATGAATGGAGCCTGGAGTTTGAGTCGTGGTGTTTCACTGGCGCCGAGCGGAGTCTGCCGCAGGTTAATCTGGTCAGCAGGAAGTCCATCTGTGCCATATGTAGACCACATGGCTTCTGTTGTTGTTGCCTTTAAACCCTGTTGTGATGCGCGTGAGGCCTAATCTGTAATCCCTACAGCTACTGCCGCTGAACATGTTATCGTTCCTCGATGTATGTTTTTAATTTAAAGAACATGAAACGCGGTAACTTTTGAAATGTAGACGCGGCAGGAACAGCGCTGACACGTTGGTCACATTTACTGTGTTTGCAAAGTCTTCTAAAGTGGATGTTTAAACGTTCTCCAACACATGCTCAGTGGATACGGCAGCATCGACGATCTATCCTAGTGGCCAATCGCAGTACTGCAACTAAAGAATTGCCTGCGGCCCGAAGTGTTTCCCCGTAAATCTCTGATGGAGACTTCTGCAAAACTCTTGACAGAACAACTCAAACCACAAAAGGGTCCATTATTATTATTATTATTATTATTATTATTATTATTATTATTATTATTATTATTAATAATATTATTATTATCGATTTTTCTTTTGTGACGTCCCAATTCAAAGCGTATAACGTAGTATTGACAAAGAGTGAGATATGATGCATCCATCGAGCGGGATGGACGGTCTGGTTCCTCTGCGGAGTCTCCGCTTGTTCACCAAATAGGGATTTTGTTTGTGGCTTTTATAAATGCTGCCTGTCGCCCGACGGCCATGTGGCATCATTTACAGCCAGTAGCACACCGAACATGTGAGAAGGAGTTGAGGATCTCTATCAAGATGGTTCAGTCCAAGGACGTCGACGACAGGAAGTAGGACAGTGCTGATGAGATGCAACTGGTGCGGATGTTTTTAACGTTGATCAAATGTTTTATGTTTGCAAAGTTGTACCTCGATCAGCAGCTGTACTCGTTTGACGTGGTCACACGTGGTATGGATCATAGTTGCGTTGTACTTTATTTGGTTGCATTTTACCTTGATTATACATGTGGATCATACTATTTAACTTCAGTCATACATCTCAGTCATTTAAAATGCTTATACAAGTATATACTGATGAGTAAATGCTGCACAGAGCACCTTCATGTCCCTTTTACTGGACATTGATGGAAACATGAAGCACACATGTTGGTACAGTAGGTTTTATAGACTGGTTTATCACTTGGCTCGGCAGAAATGCTGATTCTCTTGACATCAGCGACATCATTTAAAATGATCACAGAAGGTGGAGAAGACCAGTAGTTGTCTTGTGTTCCCCTCACAGCTCTGGACTGCTGTTGATGGAGGTTTGATGTAGAAGGAAGATTTCAAATGGAGAGAATGAGCCGACTTATTAGGAGCATATTCCTGAAATAAGAGGTCAAGAAAGTTCAGCTTCTTTCCCCCGAAGTTTTCCTTTCCACACCAGAACATGGCGGATGTGTTAGATGTGTCCACTCTGGAGGCTATACAAAGCACCACCCTAGCTGTGTTTTTGACACCACCTTGTGGACGTGAGGCTAAAGATTTAATCTGCTTACTGTTGACGTGGTCTAAAGTAAGTGACATGGCAATTTGTCTTGCCAAAATCTGCACAATTTACCAGCCAAATGCAGGTAAAATGTGCAAGTGGAGAGTAGATTTGCTGGTAAAACTGAAACTTCACTGTTTTGCACCCTGACTTGAGAACGTCGGAGCTTCTGAATGTGTTGGGGAGATGTAGAAGTAAAGTGTTCATGATGGTGTTCAGGTTGCAGTAAAGGTCCCAGAGTTTCAATGTAGCTCCTTCGCTGCTGTCTGCATGTTAAACTTTCCGCCCGCTGACTGAACAGGATTAACATAACAAGTGAGTCTTCATGGATTCCTCCCTGATCGTTCTTTCATTGAAGCGGCGATGATTCATTCTGACATTTCAGTTGTGAAACACGTGACTAACAGAGGGACGTTGTTGCTCTGGATTCTCAGTTTGCTCTCCCTCCACTTGTATTGTTCTTGTCCTCATTGTGAGCACATCCATAATAAATACGTCTAGTGAAGAAGCTGCTTATGTTGGTGCTTCAGGGATATTCTACATTGTTGGGGAAGGTTGAGGACTCTCCTCCGACTCTGGTTCCTGATGTGAACTCTTAAATCCAGACACTTCTTCAAATCTGCTGTTCTTTGAACCACCATGCAGCTCACCACCCCGTCCGTCCGGGTCCTCGGGAGGCGAGCCTGTTGGTCCTGGTCCTAGACATCCAGCATTCATGGGGAGTCCGGGGATTTGGACTGGGATTAGCAGTGGATTAGTGGTTTATGTCAAATGCTGCTACGGTTTGTGGAGATTAAGAGGAATTCGAAGACTGAGCGGTTCAGACCGACAGGAGGGGACGGCCGCTCGAACTTTTTACATTTGAGAAGATGGATCATAAAGGCTCAGGGAGAGGATTACTTACACATATTGATGAATGAGTCAGTCGGGGCCATTACTACAGTAAAAACCAGCTTCCCCATCACAGATACAGTATCAGGGTCTTAAATCCTGCATTGATACTTTAGTTTCCTCAACAACAGGCCTTTAGAAGGTGTTAAATAGTCCTACATTTTATATACACAGCTTGTAAATATGTTTTCCAGCCTGCCATGGACAATAACTAGTTTATAAAATGACTCATAATAAACTACAAAAGATTGTGGATTCGACGTAAGGATCAATCTTCAGTTTTGAAGCTCTGCAGACAGGCTGTGTGTCACACTTCTGTGTGTTCTGTGTGTTGCACTACTGCGTGTTACACTACTGCGTGATACACTTCTGCGTGATACACTTCTGTGTGTTCTGTGTGTTGCACTACTGCATGATACACTTCTGCGTGATACACTTCTGTGTGTTCTGTGTGTTGCACTACTGCGTGATACACTTCTGCGTTATACACTTCTGTGTGTTGCACTTCTGTGTGTTCTGTGTGTTGCACTACTGCGTGATACACTTCTGTGTGTTACACTTCTGCGTGTCACACTTCTGTGTGTTCTGTGTGTTACACTTCTGCGTGATACACTTCTGCGTTATACACTTCTGTGTGTTACACTTCTGCGTGATACACTTCTGCGTTATACACTTCTGTGTGTTGCACTTCTGTGTGTTCTGTGTGTTACACTACTGCGTGATACACTTCTGTGTGTCACACTTCTGCGTGATACACTTCTGTGTGTTACACTTCTGCGTGTCACACTTCTGTGTTACACTTCTGTGTGTTCTGTGTGTTACACTACTGCGTGATACACTTCTGTGTGTCACACTTCTGTGTGTTCTGTGTGTTACACTACTGCGTGATACACTTCTGTGTGTTACACTTCTGCGTGTCACTACTTCTGTGTGTCACACTTCTGTGTGTTACACTTCTGCGTGTTACACTTCTGTGAGTTACACTTCTGCGTTATACACTTCTGTGTGTCACACTTCTGTGTGT
Source organism: Cottoperca gobio (assembly GCF_900634415.1). NCBI lineage: Eukaryota > Metazoa > Chordata > Actinopteri > Perciformes > Bovichtidae > Cottoperca > Cottoperca gobio. The sequence continues at coordinate 25,966,333 of NC_041360.1, forward strand.
CACACTTCTGTGTGTTCTGTGTGTTACACTACTGCGTGATACACTTCTGTGTGTCACACTTCTGTGTGTCACACTTCTGCGTGTTGCACTTCTGTGAGTTACACTTCTGCGTTATACACTTCCCGCGTGTTGCACTACTGCGTGTTGCTTTGTGTGTCTTGTTCATTTAATGCTGTCCATGTTTTTAATCGTGACCAGCCAGATGACTGTTAGCTTTAAGCTAACTGTGGTACATCAGATGGTAACGATCTAAAACTGTAACAAATGAATAAATCAATTGAGGATTTCTGTAAAAACTGACTGAAACATCAACAGCACTATTGAACATCTTGGGTTTTTAATAGTTTTTATTAGTTAAATTCCTACTAGTATTTATTATAACTCTGCAGAAACCCAGAATAGTAAACATGCTGGTGATTTTAGATTTTGTGGAGGTAAAACATGTAAAGTTCGTCCCGAGGGTGGTGCTCGGGAGAAGGTCTTAGGATTGTTAAAATCTAAAAGGTTCATCCTCTGAGGAGTGTGAGAAATGAACATTTTAGATTTCCTGCCTGATTCACTGTTTTGGTGAAGGACTGATGAATTGTAAGCCAGACACTGAGTCCTGCAGAGAACAACTGTTTGGCTCTTCTGCTGCACGAAGGAAGAGATTTGATTCCTCACCCTGAATGGGATCAGGACATTTTAATATGAGCATTCCTCTGTGTGCAGGTCCAGCGCTGCACATTGCCACGGTGGACATCAAGAACCCGGAGATCAACAATGTGCGGTTCCACAACTCCCACAGCCACCAGCAGCCGTACCACCTCAACAACATGCTGAGCCACAGCGGGCTCCACAGGAAGGACAAGAAGTCCAAAGGAGGAAAGAAGAAGAAGCTGACCAAGGCCGACATCGGCACGCCCAGCAACTTCCAGTGAGTCGCGCTCGTCTGCAAATGTTTTGTCTTGTCCAGAACCCAAAGGTCAGTTTGTAATTCTAATAAAGGGAGAAAAGCAGAACATTCGAACACTTTGAGTGGTCGCAAAGATCGGAGAAGTTTACGTAGGCAACACTATTTATTCTAATGTGCGATCACTGTGTTTAATTTGACGTGATTCCACATCTTGTAGCCGTTATTGATTTTAAGAAAATAAAAATCTTTGTAGTCCAATTTGTCCTCGTCTCTCAGTAGACAATAACAGTGAAGTGTGTGTGTGTGTGTGTGTGTGTGTGTGTGTGTGTGTGTGTGTGTGTGTGTGTGTGTGTGTGTGTGTGTGTGTGTGTGTGTGTGTGTGTGTGTGTGTGTGTGTGTGTGTGTGTGTGTGTGTGTGTGTGTGTGTGCTTCATGACAACAGTAAACATGTTGCACAGAGGTCTGAGAGCGCTCAATGACCACACTGTCTCTGACTGATGTCACTCTTACTGGTGTGTCTGAGTTTGTGTGTGTGGGCTCACTTTGTAGCATGTGCACATGGTCGCCAACGTGCACATGCTAAACATTCTTTTGTATATTTATGCGTGTGATCTCACCACATATCTACATATCTGTCCCGTCTTCTTCAGGCACATCGGTCACGTGGGCTGGGATCCAAACACGGGTTTTGATGTGAGTACTCCCTTCATACACACACACACACACACACACACACACACACCCAGAAACACAATAGTGACCTGTGTGGCGGCTGCATGATGAAATCACACAATAGGCTCTTTTTGCTTCCTGCTCATATTCAAAAACATGTCGCTGCGTCTCAGAAGCTGCAAACAGACAGAATGTTCCAGAGAACCAGGATGTAGTGATGAGTAATGACTCATCACTACACTGAAGGAATTCTACTTTTAAATACAAATATCTTCTTCTTCTTCTTCTTCTGCTTCTTCTTCTCTGCTGCTGCTGCTGCTGCTTCTTCTTCTGCTGCTTCTTCTTCTGCTGCTTCTTCTTCTGCTGCTTCTTCTGCTGCTGCTTCTTCTGCTGCTTCTGCTGCTTCTGCTTCTTCTTCTGCTTCTTCTTCTGCTGCTTCTTCTTCTGCTGCTTCTTCTTCTTCTGCTTCTTCTTCTGCTGCTGCTGCTTCTGCTGCTGCTGCTGCTTCTTCTGCTGCTGCTGCTGCTTCTTCTTCTTCTTCTGCTGCTTCTTCTTCTTCTGCTTCTTCTTCTGCTTCTTCTGCTGCTGCTTCTTCTTCTGCTTCTTCTTCTTCTGCTGCTTCTTCTTCTTCTGCTGCTTCTTCTTCTTCTGCTGCTTCTTCTTCTGCTTCTTTTTTCTTTCAAAAATTGTGGGACTGAAAACAAAAGCTGCAATGTGTAAAGACAACGTACAGTAGTTCTGTGTGTGTTGACTTCAGTGCATCAAACACTTTGCACAACTCTTCTCGAGTCCATCAGGAGTTATTTCCCCAAATGTTTTCGACTGTCTCGGCTTCATCAGACTGCAGTCTGACGCCGTTTCTCAGAAACTCTCAGCAGGACGCACTGGAGACGAGTTCTGTCACGTGTTCTGATTTGAAAGAAACAAGATGGTCTTAAATATTTGTACTTTATTACCTCGTGTACAAACGTGTAAAATGACACGCAGGGTTCCATAACAACAAACTTTAACATCACATAGATGTGGTTTTGTGTTCTGGAGCAGAAGTGCCTTTTAGGGTCGGGCCCTGCTGAATCTTTGATAAAATGTAATCCAATAAATATGCAGAAATGTGATTCTGAAGTTGCACATTGGACCATTATTGGTTTCTGCGCTGCCTCTTGTGACGAACATCTCGTGCAGATCCTTCAGTTTTATCACAATAAAACACATTAAATAAAAACGCACTCAAACATCAGCCTGCAAATAAATAAAAACAGCCAGTTCACAAACCTGTACAGTCGTGCACACGTGTGCACGTCTGTACAGGTTCGACGTTCAAACACGTTGTGCATTTGTTTGTAAACAAATGAGTGAAATCTGTAAACGACAGGCGGCTCTGCAGCGTGACGGAGGTGTGAATGTTTCCCTCGGGGAGGTGTGAATGTTTCCCTCAGGGAGGTGTGAATGTTTCCCTCGGGGAGGTGTGAATGTTTCCCTCGGGGAGGTGTGCAGAGCTGCAGAGTTAACGTTTGGTTTGATGGAAAGCAGCTGAGTCAGGTCTGTAATTCACCTGTTGGCCACCAGGGGTCACACTGACACTGTGACTGACGGCTGAGTTCATCTTCACTGCAGAGGAAGAACAATGTCACTCATTTCTCAGTGAACACGCCTCATGTGTAGTGAGGTGTGAGTGTTTCTGAGTGAAGGATCCAAAAACCAGCAAATCTGCACATTTATTTTGCTTCCAAAACAATATAACGGTCAGAAAACCCCCAAAAATCAGATAAAACAAGGTTTACATATAACATATAACAAATAATAAATGAGCAAAAATATTATAAGAAAGAAGAAACGTTGAGGTGTTTCAAATACAATCGAAGAGTCTGGAGTCAAGAGGAAACCTTTTCAAGAGCATCGAGAACCTAGGGAGGTGAATACTACTGCGTGTGTGTGTGTGTGAGTGTGTGTGTGTGTGTGTGTTTAAAATGTTGTCGATGTTGCAGCTGAACAACCTGGATCCTGAACTCAAGAATCTGTTCGACATGTGCGGCATCTCTGAGGCTCAGCTGAAGGACCGAGAGACGTCCAAGGTCATCTACGACTTCATCGAGAAGAAGGGAGGCGTGGAGGCCGTGAAGAACGAGCTGAGGAGGCAGGGTGAGGACACACACACACACACACACACACACACACACACACACACACACACACACACACACTCACTCAGAGGTGCCTCTGATGTGATCTGACTGCAGGTTTTGTTCTCTGGTGTTGTGGAACGTCTTCCACACGTCTGAGTTTCTGTCACAATGATCTATTCACTTGACTTGGAGGTTTAAAAATGGCTGCCTGTTAAACAACACTGTGGTCAAGTGATGCAGAAGATGCAGAGGACGTCCGCTAAGAGTCCCGCCTACATTCACAGGATGCTGTCTGCAGTGAGACGTTCTCTCTCTGATGGATGTTTGTAAAGCCAGCGACTGCATTTAGCAGGATTCTGATTCATAATGCTGAAAATATGTTTCACCTGGAACACTTTGTTTTTGCCAGAATTAAAAAGTCTTTAAACACTTTTGAATAATATGTTTAGACGTAAAGCTTTGGTTCTCTTACAGTGAAATAAATATGAACACAACTTCTTTTTATGAGCTGGTTTAAAATCCTGTATTTTCTATCGCAGTATATTTTTGCAGATGAAACGATATTCTGTCAAATCTTTTGATCCATCGTGACAGACTCTTCTTCTGCATGTTTTATTCATGTGGACCTGGTGCTGGTTTGAAAGTGTAGCGTGATCGGAATCTGAATGTAGGAGGATGAAAGTGTCACTGCTGGGATGAGGACTGTTGTTCCACAGAAGAGGTTCTACTTTATTGTTTACTTTAGAGCTGCCACTTCACTTTACTTTATTTATTGTTAGTGTTTTCTATTGGATGTCAGAAAGTAGGATTATTATATTATTATTATTATTATTATTATTATTATTATTATTATTATTATAATAATTATAATAATAATTATTATAATTATTATTATTATTATTATTATAATAATTATTATAATTATTATTATTATAATAATTATAATAATAATAATAATAAAACCCTTAAATATGTAGGGTCGTGTGTGTGTGTTGTGTGTGTGTGTGTGTGTGTGTGATGTCATCACCAGGTGTGTGTGATGTCATCTTTAGGTGTATTGATACAACCTCTCTTATCTCCCCCCGCAGCCCCCCCTCCGCCTCCTTCCCGTGGCGGCCCCCCTCCTCCTCCTCCGCCCCCGCACAACTCGGCTCCACCCCCTCCTCCTCCCCCGTCCAGAGGGGGGCGGGGAGCCCCTCCTCCCCCTCCTCCGTCCAGAGCCCCCGCCTCAGCTCCTCCCCCTCCGCCTCCCTCCAGACCTGGATCTCTGGGTGCCCCGCCTCCTCCACCTCCTCCCACCAGAGGAGGTCACCAGCCCCCTCATCCTCCCCACCACCATCACCACCACCACCACCAGCCTCCCCCACCTCCGCCCTCCCCGCACTCCTCCATCTCCCTACAAGCCCCGCCCCTCCCACCTCCCCCATTGACCCAGCAGTCACCAGTTGGCGGTGGCGGCTCCGCCCCTGCCCAACCCCCTCCGCCTCCTCCTCCACCTCCCCCTCCCGGCCCCCCTCCCCCTCCGGAGCTGGACGGTGTCGGTGGAGGCGGAGACTCTCCTCACTCGCCGAGTGGGAAGACGGCGCTGCTGGACCAGATCAGAGGAGGAACTCAGTTGAAGAAGGTGGAGCAGAACAACCGAGCGCCGGCGTCCGGCGTGGGACGGGACGCCCTGCTGGACCAGATCCGACACGGAATCCAGCTCAAGACCGTAAGACGACGTCTGATGCAGTTTCTGTCAAACATCCCACTTCTGTCTGTCATCAGACGGCGTGCGCGTATCTTCGAGTCAGCATGCAAACATCTGAACGTCCATAAATCCACTTCACACAACAAACACTCCTGATCACATTCAGACGTTTTCTTTATTTGTACATTCATGTAGTTCTGCAGCTCCACACACACACACACACACACACACACACACACACACACACACACACACACACACACACACACACACACACACACACACATGCTTCCAGTGCAACAGCTCATGTGACATGACTCTTCATGGCACACTGATTATAGGCGTAATAAACCACAAGCACAATTGGAAATTGCACATTTAGAATCTGAAATCTGACTGCAGACGAACTGTAAACTATAATATTCCTCACTTTATCAATAAAGAGGCTCCTGGTCTGCAGAGTCTTTAATAAACTGTTTGTGGATTGTACCCGTGACAGTTGTTTGTGTCTCCAGGTGCCCGATCAGCCAGAGTCCGGACCAATAACATCGTCGACTCCCAACGCCGGCATCGTCGGCGCCCTCATGGAAGTGATGCAGAAGAGGAGCAAAGCCATCCATTCCTCCGGTAAGTGACGCGCTGCGTGACCGGAGAGCTTCTCCCAACATGCAGATACTTAAAGGAGCGTCTGAAGACGGATGTTACTGTAAATATAAAGCTACGGCCAGCAGCTGGTTAGCTTAGCTTAGCACAATGAATGGAGACGGGGGGGAACGGATAGCATGGCGCCGTCTATAGTTGGATAATCCACCTTCTACCATTTTTAAAGTGAATTAATTAACATGTTTATGTGTTTTATTTAATCCAGAAACCAAAGTGTAAAAACAACAAATCACAGCATTTAACTCGACAGTTTACCCTTAAAACTGCTAATAGCCACGCTAGCAGTTTCCAGTCTTAAGCTAGCTGCTAGCTTAGCAAAATATGCTAAATGAAAGAAAGTGCTTTTCCTGAAACATCTCACTTAAACTCTTCTTCTTGTGGCTTCTGATCGGAGTTTCTCTTTAAATATGTTTTTCTCTCCCCAGACGAAGACGAGGATGACGACGAAGACGAGGACTTCGAAGACGACGACGAGTGGGACGACTAGTGAAGATTTCTCGGTCCCCCCCCCCTGCACCTACCGCTGACACTAAAATATCTTCTAAAAGATCTTCCAGCATCGACTCAAACTGTAAAGTAAATGTTGTAAGAATTGGCTGTATATTTATTTTTGCTTTTTTTTACGATTATTCTAATTAATCTGTGCAATACCTCATCTGTTAAATCTGTCCGTCACATCCTCATCGTTGAAGACGCTTTCCGCGGGACGTCCCGTCGTTAGAAAGCACAGCATGACATCAGCACAAAGTGGAGACGCAGCGTCATCATCAGAATATAAAACACGCGTCGGGACTCTTCTCGAGCTCCTTGGGAAATATTTGTTGTTTTCATTTCTTCGTGTTTTCATTCCTCGTCACAGAAACTGAAAAGGGAGACGTACGTGCGACCAAACAGGCAGGATCCTCTTTGTGTTCTCAGCCGTCGCTTTAAATGCGAGATAACACTATTTTCTTACCGTGCTTCTTTTCGTACCTCCGAGTTTCCTAATAAATTGTAGTTTAATCGTGTTATTTTTTCATAAATCCTTTTGACCAAAATGCGTCGGCTCAGTCGCCTCGTGTGGATTTCCAACGTTTTGTTTTTTTATGAAGTTTAAAGCTGTTTATTTGCACACAGTTTATATGATAGTTTGTGTTATTCAGGTGTGTTTGTCGAGTAATCTTTATTTAGTTTCAAGCAGGTGACGTGACGATGGACATTCTTAAGAGCTAAAGGTTTTGTGATATCGTGACCTTTTTAAATGGGACTACAAACATGGCTGACTACAAACATGGCTGACGATGTTTCACTCTCTTTGGCTTGATACAAAAACATGTCCACACACATTAACTCGCGCGCACACACACACACACACACACACTGTGGCATTTGTGAAATGATGGAAGTTTGGTTCTTGTCGTCTGGTTGGTTGTTTTTGTTGTGACATCATTCCGTTATTTCCTGCGGGAGGAAACGTCAACGCTCTGGTCGGTATTTCAAATATCACGTCATGCAAAAGAAAACACTAAAAGATAAATATAGTTCATCCTCTTCCGTCCTTCGGTTTACAAAGTATAATTTTATGCAATGCGACTGTAAATGCAGAATAATTAAAGAAAAAAAAAGCAAATAATAATGAACCAAATGTGGCATCTGCAAGAAATAACCGACGCTCGTTTTAACTGTTCGTGTTCAGAGTTTTTACCGTCCTCCAGCGAGGCTTAATGCTGCATCGAGAAGCCGGGATACTGACAGTGAACCTGTGAAAAGGGTTGGGGGGGTGAGAATACTAAATTGTATACTTAAATAAATGTTAATATTTACAGAGAAACTCGTGTCTTGGTCTTTTGTGGTTCTGCTTCTGTAATCTGAGATTAGCATCGTTAGCTGCTAGCTGCACCATCTCCAGGATGAGAGCTGTGTGGAGTCAATCGCTCTGCTCTGAACAACCTTCATGGTCCTCAGAGGATCAGAAATAATCACTTTGACTTCCTGCAGCGCCACCGTGACGTTCTGTGTGAAAGGTGTCGATGACGGAGGCCAAATGTGATCCGGCCCGCACATTAAGACGTGTTCTCATTATACTTTGGGCTCGTCTCGTTCTAGTTGAAGAAGAATTGATGAACTTGCTTCAAAGAAAAGATGTCGGGTGTTTAAAAATAGTCTATGTGGCAAAATAACATGAACATTGATGCATCGTATTTAGGCCTGTGGAACCTTCTCATTATTAATAATAAACGTCCCACAGCTAAACCTATATGCAGCTCTGGAAAAGATTAAGAGACCAGTGCAAAACCATCAGTTTCTGTGTTTGAGTAAAATAAACATTTTGTTTTAATTCTTTAAACTACCGACAGCATTTCTCCCAAATATAAATAATGTCAATTATCTTATTTTTTTTGCAGAAAACTGGTCAAAATGACAAAAGAGCTCAAATAATGCAAATAAAATAAGTTAATATTAATTTAAAAACAGTTTTATGACCAAATTCCTGCAGAACTCAAGACATCCCATCGGGCTCAGCTGTACTGCGTTTAGTGTTCATTTGCTAATGTTAGCATGCTCATAAGATACTCTGATGGTGCACACTGTTAGCTAAACATCAGTGTGTTGGAGGCATGTTAGCATTCTGACGTTAGCATTTAGCTCGAGGCTTCTGACAGACTTCTTTCCTCAAATTTGTATTATTAGTGTCCCGTCTCTGCAGCACGCAAGAAGACAAGTCTGTAGAAAGGACTCATGTCCTGCTGAGTGACAGGTCGGTGCAGAACCCCCCCCCCCCCCCCCCCCACACACACACACACACACACACACACACACACACACACACACACACACACACACACACACACACACACACACACATGCTGCAGTGTCTCTCAGCACTTCACAAGTGGAGCATCTCATTTTCCTTCAGTTAAACTTGAGAAACATCTACGTGGCGGCTGCACTGAGGGTGTCCCACAGTCACGTCCTCCCCCCGAGGAGAGTCCACATTTACTCTGAACAGCTGATAATGGACTTCAGAGCCTCAGTAAGCAGACTGGATTAGAAAGTGATTCATGAGGCTGAAGCTCTGCAGCTGATGTCAGATCACACTTCACTGATCCTGCACTGTGTGATACTTTATATACAGTCGTACGCAGTGTTGGGAGAAACTAGTTGTGTCATTAAATTACAAAATAAATGTAATCAGTTAGTCACAGAGAAAAAGATTGTAATTAAATTACTTTAATCTAAATGTTGGTGATTTACATTTATTTATTACTCGCAGTAAAAAGCTTATAGATCGTGTGCATGTGACGTCACGCTTACGTCCCAACCCGGAAGTCAGCCATGTTGGATGATATATACAACCAAGACGGCGCCCGTACACGTGTGAGTTGCTGCAACGCTTCGTAATTTTCTTTGTATTTAAACGTCTAAGATTGAAAGAAAATGCCAGACGTGTGCGCAGTGTATACTTGTAGTCATAACGCTACTCGTGACCCAGAGAAACGGTTCTTTAGATTTCCTACAATCATCACAAACCACGATCCACAACAGAGGGATGAGTTGCTGTCTACCGAACGCCGTACGCTGGTTTAGCAACATAACTCGTGAGGATTTAACAGAAGAAGAAGCTCAGTTCACCCGTGTGTGTGGCGTCCACTTTATATCTGGTAAGAGCTCATGCTAAAGCTATGTCTTCAATGTTTACGTTACACATTTGTGCTTATGATATACCCGAACACTGTAAGACTTACTTCTCCACATCGCTGACTGGTAAATAAGGCACTTTCTTTACATGTGATGCCATTTGCTCTTTTCTTCTGTGCATGTTTTGTTTGGCTTATTCTTGAGACTACTTCACTTGTGAAAAGCAAAGCACCAATGTGAGAACATGCTTCGCTTAATCCAGCCATACAATCACAGTGTGCGAGGATAACATCGCCGCTCTTCTCACTCACAAACCACGGCTTGAGCGGTGTATCTCGAGCTCTTTGAGAGTGATTTACACGGGCATGGACGAGCACCCTGTCATCTTTCACTGGTTTGGTAAGAAGACTACCAACCCAGCCAGAAACAAAGACATTATAAGCATCTAAGATCTTGTATGCCTTCATGTGTGCGTTGGTTGCCCACGACGTTTGTAGCACAAGGTAGTTCACAATATCCGGATATTCAATCGGCGGTAATGAATCTAAATCCTCAATATAATCTGACGGCTTTAGCGTGTACGGGTCACGGCCGCACATTTGGACTTTCCCTCTGAATCTTGCCTTTGCAGAGGATCCAGAGAGTCAACATACTTTGAAGAAGTCGGAGTTGTATTGTTGTTGTTGTTCGCTTTAGACGCCATTGTTGATTTGTATATCATCCAACATGGCGTCGCACGCACACGTTACACAGTTTTGTCACGTGTTTGCACACTATCTATGTGTGAAATAAAACATTAGTTCTGTTGCAATCTTAATTTAAGTTATTTTAAAGAAAGTTAACAGTAAACTCAACACTTTTAATGTTTTCAGGACTTTTTAAAATAGTTTAAAATATTAAAATAGGAAAACAAATCTAAAAGTAATGAAATGTCATAAGTAACTTTACTTTGAAGTAAAATATTGACTTATTACATTGTTAACAGGTTTCTAGTAATATAAGTGTTTACTTATTACATATTTCAATAACTTTCCCAACACTGGTTTTATGTTGAGCTGAGAAAATACTGACAGACAAATAACTAAAGCTTATTTATTTAATTACATTTAATCAAGAGATAGTCCCTTTTTATATTTAATGTTTAAAGTGAAAACATAAAATAAACAGACGTCATGTTTCAAGTCGAGTCTCAAATCTTTAAAGCTGACTCGAGTCTCTTCGTCCCGTTACGTCCTGTGCTTTAACATGTGTCCTCTTCCTCGCTCATGTTGAAGTTACTATTGACTTCAGAGGATTCTTCAGACACACATCGACCTTTCTCTCCCTGACGAAGACTTGATGCTGAAATTACAATCGAGGCTTTTAAAGTGTTGCACTTCAAACTAACTCATCTTGAGTCCAGGAAGTGCTCGTACACCACGACCTAACCACGACCAGACTCCAGAGTTTTACACATCCTCCGCTTCTTCTTGAGCTCCAGCACTTCTGTGGTCAGACTCCATCTCTGCCTCCTGAGAGTCTCTTCTGTATTCTTTACGGTTTGTAAAGAGGAATGAACGCCAGGCGCTCTGTTGTCTGTTTTACTTCCACATAACTGAACTGTTTCATCTTCAAGCTTCAGTTCTGCGAGGAGTCGAACTGTGAAGGACTTTAGATTTTATAACACTTCGCTTTGGAAAACAAGAGAATTCAATATGAACCAAATAATCGTGTGTGTGTGTGTGTGTGTGTGTGTGTGTGTGCTGCAGTTTAATCCCTGTGAGCGCTCTTTATTAGCGAACACACAGACTGGATCCTCCTCTCAGGTCACCGACATGTGAAGTTGTTTAACGAACCGTAATGAAGCCTTTAAGAGTCGTGTGTCACAAGAAGAGTGTGACGAGGAGACAAACCGCATTATTTAGCACCACAAACATTCATTTCTTTGCAACTTGTGTGCCTATTCTTTTAGTATTGTCTCCGGCGGCATCCAAGCCTGTTGAAGTAGGATGCATTTTTCATGTTGCATAACACATGAAGTATTGCATGTTTTACATGTAACCTGAGTTAAAGTAGTTTTCTCATTTTGCCCAGTGAATGTACATTTTGAAAAGGATTCGTATGTTATGTGTGCATCTGCCATAAAGATAACAGTAAGCATGAGAACATGTTAATTCCACTGCAGGACGGGCTTGATGTTCTCTGAAATTAGGTGGAAAGATATGTGCATATCTGTATCGTCATCGGTAATCAGAATATATCGGCAAAAATCCAACATCTTGCATCTCAGGTATTCACTGTTCACAGTATGACCATCCCTTTGGATACAAACCTCTGGAAAGCCACAAACAACTTAAAATAATTACCAATCTTTGTGAACTTTGTAAGTTGTAGGATGTAAAGTAGCCAGTGGTTTGTAAAAGCACCATTCTGCTTGTGGTTTCAACATACAAATGTCCTAGGAGGACCTGAAGGCCACATTAGTCCTTTGTAGTCGAACCAAAGAACATTTAGATTAAAGTACATTCACCTGTAAAACATCTTTAAGAACTTTATTCTGATTCTCTGAGTCCAAAGAAATCTAAAAACAATAGTAGACTTGTATAAACTCCCTTTGTCAAGAAGTGCTAAAAAACCATGAGCTTAGTTTTGACAGAACATAAACTTTATTTCTCCACACATTCAGTCGGTCTCACACGGTAACAAAATAACAATAAAGTCTGAAATATACAGAAATGCAGCTGCGACGCCGTGTGACAAGTGAAATACGATGCTGTTTAAAAAGTGACACTTTAGTGTGAAATAAAAATGAAATACTTCAATACAAAGTGAGAAGAGTTCAGGAGTGATGAGTTCAGGCCTCTGACGCATCCACCTGAAACACAAACACACACGATGAGTTACAGCACGCAATAATATATATATAATAAACTCACGTTCAGACAGCATGTTTCAGGCCTGAGGAGACCTGTATGTTGTCTGTTGTCTTTTGTCTGTTGTCCTTTGTCTTTTATATTTTGTCTGTTGTCTTTTGTCTTTTATATTTTGTCTTTTGTCTGTTGTCCTTTGTCTTTTATATTTTGTCTGTTGTCTGTTGTCTGTTGTCTTTTATATTTTGTCTGTTGTCCTTTGTCTTTTATATTTTGTCTGTTGTCTTTTGTCTTTTATATTTTGTCTGTTGTCTTTTGTCTTTTATATTTTGTCTTTTGTCTGTTGTCCTTTGTCTTTTATATTTTGTCTGTTGTCTGTTGTCTGTTGTCTTTTATATTTTGTCTGTTGTCCTTTGTCTTTTATATTTTGTCTGTTGTCTTTTGTCTTTTATATTTTGTCTGTTGTCTTTTGTCTGTTGTCTGTTGTCTTTTGTCTTTTATATTTTGTCTGTTGTCTGTTGTCTTTTGTCTGTTGTCTTGTCTTTTGTCTTTTGTCTGTTGTCTTTTGTCTGTTGTCTTTTGTCTGTTGTCTGTTGTCTGTTGTCTTTTGTCTTTTGTCTGTTGTCTTTTGTCTGTTGTCTTTTGTCTGTTGTCTGTTGTCTGTTGTCTTTTGTCTGTTGTCTGTTGTCTGTTGTCTTTTGTCTGTTGTCTGTTGTCTGTTGTCTTTTGTCTGTTGTCTGTCCTTCAAAATATCAACTTGGGACTTTCTGTCTCCACTTTTGAAGCTTTAAAGAGTAAAAAAATACCAACTGTGGTTGGTTTTGTAAAAACTACGAGCCCGATCTTCATGAAACTTGGTGGAAGGGTGCTGCATGGGCCGGTGAAGAACACATTACATTTTGGAGTGGATCTGAGTCACGGGCCGGATACACACAGTATTTACTCTTATAGAAACGGCCGTGAGGAGGTCTGAGCTCTCTGAAACTCATCATCTTTGTAATATATACTTATTTTAACCACATTTCCCAGCTCAATTTGTCCCTCACTATACTTCAAAGCACTTTAAACGAAGTTGAAATCTGAACACTCATCTGCTGTCCTCCCAGCAGCCAGCGGTCTTATCAAACAGCGGTGAAGAAGTCAAACTATTAATAACCTGACAGAGACTGGAGGAATGACAGAGGCTGTCGTCTGGTGACAGCAGGCGTTCACACTGACGGAGTCTAATGGCTTTTAGAGGCTAAATGATGTCTGTGATGCTATCACTCAAGCAAAACAAAATTCCTCCAAACATAAAGAGTTGGTGACGGACTCACAGGGAGTCTTACCCTTTTTAAGGACTCGATGCTGCTTCCACGAATCGCCGCCATCAGGTCATCGCGGCTCGACCCCTGCGGTGGCGGTGGCGCCATGCGTGAAGGTTCGTCTTGTCTTTTCTGCAGTGACGGCTTCAAGGAATTCTTCAGGTCTTTGAAAATATCTGCACTCTCCTTTTCATTGGCGCCGTTCTTGAGCTTCTTTGACTTTGGCTTCCTTTGGTTTGACTGAGTCTTCGAGCTGTTCGAGCCTTCGTGCTGTTTGACCATTTCAGAGATCTTTCTCGTGGGTAGGGCTAAAGAAGGAGGAGGAGGAGGAGGGTTTCTGTTCTGGTTTCCAACAGTCTTAGATGATTGTGATGGCTTCTTTGGAGGTCTGTTTTCCGCAGATGAACCAGAACCTTGTCCCGACATGTCTGGAGGACTCTGTTCCTTCTTCTGTTGGAGCCTCGTCTGTCGCTGTTGGTCCTGGTTGCGCGTCAGGATGCTGGTCGCAGTCATCCTCGGGCCCGGGAGGTCGAACTGGTAACCGAGCTTGAGCAAAGTGGTGTTTTCCCTCAGCAGCTGGACCATCTCCATCTCCACCTTCCCCCCGCAAATGTGCCTCTGGTTGTGGAAGCGAAGCTCTACCAGCGTCCTGTTGTGCTGCAGCGCCGCCACCAGAGCCAGGATGCCCTGACCAGACACGAAGTTGGACTCGATGTTCAAGTTTCTGATGAAGCGGTTCTCACGGAGCATCTTGGAGATGGCGAAGGCAACCCGGTCGTCGGCGTGGGTGTTGGCGAGACTGAAAACGTGAACATGAGTGTTTGTGCACAGGGCCTCAGGGAAACGAAGCAAGGTTTCCTGGGAAATGTCTTCGAGGTTGTTGAGGTTGACTTCGCTCACGGTGGGGTCGTCACACAAGATCTGCTCCAGAGTTTCATCAATGACGATCGGGTTTCCGCTCGCCCTATCGGAGGTTGTGTTCAGGTTTTGGTCTGTGGTTTCAGTCCTCTTCGATTCACTCTTTGAGCCTTTTGACAAAACGTTCTTCTGAGGACATTTACTCCTGATCGGAGCCTCCTTTTTACACTCGTCTTTCTTCTCTGCCTGATCTTCCTTCAGATCATTTTTGCTAAACACACTCTGCACTTTCTTTCCCTTTGGTGAAATGTTCAGACTCTTGCCGGGGTCGCTGGTGGTCACTGTCACTCGCTCCCCCCTGCTCTTATCTGGGCGTCCCTCCTGCACACAATAACAGGACAGAAAATTAGGTCGAACCCTGACATTCTCCAGCCTCTGACTTTTAATTAAGCACCCTCTCCAGTGCTGGCAGACAGTCATTAAAGCTGGCATTTGCATTTCTCTGACAGTCTATATTTTTAGACTGTGTTCCACAGACACGTTTAAATAAACTGGATACATGTGATGCTTTCTACAGCATTAGATATAGAGCCTAAGATATTCTTACGTTTACTCCATAGTATGGGACCAAAAACATAAAATCCTACATTTCCCACAATGCAATTGGATAGCACCTTTCAAACTCCACACCTGCATAATACTCTGTAGTCTTAAAGCTGAGAGTTCCTCCTGCAGAGCCACAGAGGACACTACACAACTGTTTTCACAGGATGAACAGGACTTAACATGACAAGTAAACTGATCTTCATGTGAAAAATAGTTGGAGTGCTCCTTTAATCCCAAACTGAAACTGAATCTGTTTTCTTTTCTTTTTTTCATAAGTGCTGTCATGGTGTTGATCTAGATGAGTCTTATTTTGTCAGAGTCAGACAAATGTCACTCAAATCGGTTCATTACTTAAAATACTGCACACATGTGCGTTAATATTCTAATATTATCTGGGAATCTAGATAATTATAAAAATAATAATAAAGTTTTCAGATTTATTGTCTTCCTTCCATGCCATCATTTCTGTCAGTTCATTTCTGTTAAAATCAACCTGCAGAGACTTGAAACTTGCTACAAAAAGATAATCCATCACTTTCACTTAAGTTATTTTCTGTCAAACTTACAGATCATCGTGTTGCGATGCAAGTGCAGCAGCAACCACTTTTTAAACTCTCCTTCCTGTCGGCTTCAAGATAATAAACAAAACTGGATCAAGTGAATTCCCCTCTCACCTGTCCGGTGTTGTCCTCCATCTTCTTGTCCTCCATCTTCTCGTCCTCCATCCTCTCGTCCTCCATCCTCTTGTCCTCCAGCAGCTTCTTGTTCTCGTCCTCCCAGTACTTCAGCAGAGAATCCCTGTCGAAGCTTCCCGTTGGAGTTTTGGCTGTCTGGTCTTTCTGCCTCAGGCCGATGGGGACGTTGTCGTCGAGGTCGGCCAGCTCCCTCTCCAGCTCCTGGAGCTCCTCGGAGGACAGAGTGGCCAGCAGCTCGTCTTCATCCACCTCCTCGTACTTCTTCAGCTCCCTGCGGTACCCAAAGGTACTCATGGTCCTGCGCTCGTCTTAGAACTCTCCAAACACTTAAACCTCTAACTCTTCTTCTTGTACTTTTATCTCCTCGTGTACTTTAAATCTTCCCTAAGTTGTTTTCCTGCTTGAATCTGCTCATTGACTTGTGCTCCATGAGGTTCCTTCAGATAAGAGATGCTGTGGACGACTGGTGGCGAATCCTCGTTCCTCTACTGGTTCCAGCTGCCAGAGGAGCCTGACAGGGAGAAAGGGGAGGGCCGCCAAGTCGCTGATGGTCCTGTCTTTTTTTAGGGTGTTGGCGGGGAGGGGGAGGGGGGGGCAATGAGATAGGCTTACCGTAGGAATGTGAGGCCTTTGAGTGGCCTGTGTCGAGCGACTCGTGCCTCGAAAGAAAAGAAGGGAACAAAACGCTGGGGGGACATCAGAGATAAAGCTCTGCGTCGTTGCGCAACGTGTCGGGCCACAGAAACACGGCGTGGTTGTGGTGTTGTCAGGAAAACACTTGTTCTCCCAGAGGATGGTGGGATTATGTACAGTACAGCTGATGGTGAACTGTTTACACAACAACGTCAAATCAGGATACACTGAGTTTTCAGACTCTTTCAAAGTAAAAATCTTCAGCTTTCAAAACAAAACAAAGCAGTGATAAGTTTTCATTTCCACAATCAGCGATGATATCATCAAACAAAGGTTCACTACAGCGATAACAGATTTTGTGTTTGTGCAACTCAGATAAAAAGCGAATCATGAGAAAGAAAGATCTCACCTCAAAATCAGTTTAGTAGCTGTTCATCAAGAATAAACTTTGAAACTCAACTTTAAAGCCAACGTGAACGAGAATTACTTAAAGTGCTCCGACAAAATAGAACATTTTAACATCTGCACTTCTATGACAACTGAACAAACTCCATCTGATGAAGACTATGTGATATGATTGAAAGCTCCAACAGCTACTAAATGGACCCTGGGGTGAGATTGATATGTCAACCGTTGTTTCCAAGATCAAGAATGAACTCAACAACACAATTAGATTTTAGATAGATATATAATCTAGTCATAATAGAACAATGTCCAGAAGCAGCACAGGAATCCAGTCTGAGGTGAAGTGTTAAAAGATGCACATCGTCACTCTAAGTTTTCTGAAGGTGGTTTCCAAAAGAGAAAGAACATACCAAATTAAACAGAAAGAGAAAGGACCAAACACTCCAGACCAGAAAAGACGACCAAAGGTCATGAATTGAAACGTCACAGCTGTAGTTTGAAGGATCTTAAATGTTATTATATATTTAGATTGTTGAAGACCGTAGAGTTACAGCGTTTGGAGGGTCAGAGATGAACTCGGTAAAGAACTGAAACATATTAGCAGCTGTGTCAGTTCGATTGTGGCTGTGTTGGAAGACTTGGATGTGTTTGGGTGGACCCATTGCGAGTTGGCTCCGGCTCTCTTATAGCTGCCTGCTTTGATTAGATGTTGGGGTGCAACCTTGGGCTGATTTGGGTAGATGAGAAGGGTTCTGGGTTCGTACAACTTGCATCCTTTTTTATCTTTGCCAAGAAAGGTTATGTGTTCAGTTCGGTTTGTTTGTCTGTTTTACGGCAAACTACTGGCCCAACTTTCATGAAACTTAGAAGGGTGTATTATGGGCCAAAGACATTAAGTTTTGGAGCGGATCCAAATCACGGAGCAGATTCACGCATATTTATTCACTTTATTCACGGCCTTGGCGGAGGTCTGCGCTCTCTCTTCCAGGTTTTGTCAGTAGTTCAATTTTTTGCAATTGCTGTGTTTAGGAAAATGATCCCAGTGTGAATACAAGAGTTGGACACCATTAAAACAACTGCAGTCTAATAGAAAAACAGAACTACACAAACATGTTTCCTACCATGTGACATAGGTGTTGTCATTATTGTGTCTACCCTTGTACTTGCGTAACCTTAGTGTGGATGTGTAGGACTGACCTTCAGTTTTACGTTTTTTTTGGAGGGATGACGGTTTGTTGTTTTGTTTCCAAGACAACCTTAAGAGCTCAGCAACAACATGCATCCATCACTGAGCATGTTTAACAAGCTGCTTGGAAGTCGTCTCGTGTTACATATCTGAAGTGAAAAGACTGAGTGACACAACAGCACTCTCATCCTAAATCTGCTGTAAATGTGACCTTTGACCTGGATTATGGCTGATTAGCGTTAGTCATCCAGCTGTGCAGCCCAGACGGAGAATGGAAACATGTTCAGTTACAAAACAAAGGAGCACGTTGGAGGTTTCTGCCCTGTAGAAACTGGATATTTTCCAAATCATCCCTCAGTTTTTAGATGAAGTTCCTTCCTTCCAGATAGATAATCCATCACAGTCAGGGCTAAGTTATTATTTATCTTTATACTTTAATCATGTATTTATTACCTCCGCAAAGGATGCTATGTTTTCGGTACGGTCAACAGGATTACAGAGAATCCACTCGCCCGACTTTCATTAAACTTGGTGTAAGAGTAGCATGAGCGAAGGAAGAACCTGTTACACTTCAGAGCGGGTACCAAACACTGATGGAAACAGCCTTGGCGGAGCTCTGCACTCTCCAAGTGCCCTTCTGGTTTATTATACTTCTCTATGATTACACTTGTGACACTATTTGTATTTATTTTCCTCTGACACACACACACACACACACACACACACACACACACACACACACACACACACACACACACACACACACACACACAGCAGTTTCATAATGAATGGCTCCACGACTACTTTACATGGTCATAATAAGGCTGATGTTGGATTTTCAGCTCATCCTGCTGCCCCCGAGTGGCCAACAAATGAAATGAATGCTGCTTTAAATTTGCTACTGATAACATTGATAACATTCAGCCACTAGATGGCGCACTTCTCCTTCCATTGCGTTCATGTCAAAACACCGTGTTTGCCCAACCTGTAGATTCCCAGTTAGCTAACTAGCAAATCTCAGCGTTAGCTTAACGGTGAAGAAGAAAAGTGGCAGCCTCTTGAAACTCCTTCAGCTGGATCCAACATTCTCCCTGGATCCTCTTTTTGGCCCTGTGAATCCCGGCGCATACTTTCAAAATGAGCCATTTTTTCTGTTCTTTTCACACTAACTGGCTTAATAGTAAATAGTCTTGATCGCTGACGGCACAGAGATCCCACGACGAGATACCAACGTCGTTAAACTATTGGCTCACAAGCTTTGTTAGCAAAAGCACTGGTGGCAACCACACGTGTTACACAGGTAAATAAAACATTAATTTTGGACCTGCCAACATTTAATTCACAATCATATCGTATTTCAGGAAAAGCAATTATTTTATTCTGCACTGCACCTTTCTACATAAAGATTTGTATCACTATAACCTTTAACTTTAGTTCAGTTCAATCCAAACAGACAGAAAGACATCAGCTGTTGACAGAACAGAAGGTCCTTCAGTGTGGCTGCTGGATGGATGTTATGTCACCTAAATATCCTGTAAAAAGTCATATACTCCTTGTTTTATTACCTCATTTTCATCTGTTTGTGCTTTGCTTAGCGTGCTTAGCACATTAACACACCTGCTGCTTTACAGCCTGCTCACATCTGACACGACTTCCAGCTGGTGTCAACAGTCTGGTTCAAAACACTGCGACCTCTGTCTGTTATCAGGTTCTCGTCTGACCCGCTAGAATGTGAAGCCACGTTGTTGTTGTTATTTCTGCAGGTCAGGGGGTTTAAATTTAGACCGTCAGCTAGAGTCAGCAGCTCACACCTCCTTGTTGTGTTCACTGTCAGTGTGTGATGATGTCGAGCACAATTGGAAAACACTACGGCTGAAAGTGTGTTGAGTTGCAGTTCCTCTAATGGCCACTAGGTGGGAGGAAAACCCAACTCCTCTCTGAAGAGTCAATACATTATGTCATCCACTTTGGTCCAGACCAGACTGTAGATAAGAAGTGGACGTAGTCACCCTGACGTCATCCATTGGTTTGTGGACTACCGTTTTGAAGCCTCAAGTTTGGCATTTTGGCCGTAGCCATCTTGTTTTTTTTTGGAACCAGAAGTGAGACGACAGGGTTGAACTAAGTTCAACCAAACACTGAATAATAGTTAACATTAACGTTGTCAATCACAAGGTAGCTACACCCTAAAACATACCTTGTTTATCGTCTATTTTACTCTAAATAACACCATCATTTACAAAATGAGCATCACGCTGTATTGAAGAAGTATTTAAACTAGCGATTGAGACCATGAACTCATTAGGAATATGTTTACTGACGGAAAAAATCCAGTGAGAAGTTTAATTCTCTCGTAGACTTCTATACAATTGGACCTCTTATTGAAACCAGTGGAATCACCCCCTGCTGGCCATTAGAAAGAATGCAGAATGATCATTGCAGGTTGAACTTCTGACTTAAATATTTCCACTTTCACCACATGGACATTGGACCTTTACTAACCTCCAGACCTTTATTTAAAACTGGCTTGTATTAGAGACAGGCCTTTATTTCTAATTTCACGTTTGTACATTTTAGTAAGACTCTAGTCCTGTTTCAATTTCCTGTAGATACAAACGCAACACTTCCTGCGTGTTTATCTTAATAAAATCTTTATATGCTTCCTATAGATGTTTCACATTAAAGGCAAACGCCACCAATTTGTGGATTAAAGCTCGTTGTCTTTGAACAGCAGGTAGTCCTTCAGCCTGTTTGGCAGCTGGAGAGACATCAGACCGCTGCAGCTCAGGTGTTTCCTGATCAGCACTCTGCTCAGGTGAGACAGAGAGCGAGGGTTACCTGGAGGTCACAGAGAACAGCCGTTAAGACCAAAATAACATCCGTCCTACCAATAAGGCAGAAGGAGCAGGTACGTCTTTCATTGTTAACTCACATGTGGTCCTGTGGATGTGAGGCCACTCTTTCTGTTTGTTCAGGATCTTCGTCAGTTTTCCGCAGAGAGAAACCTGTCCGACGTATTCGAGGAGGATCGACACGACCCGGCCCACCAGGTGCTCCAGCCAGGAGACGCTGACGAATTCACAAAACTGTTCGACAAAAACAATGTTCATTTGACTCAGATACGAGCATGAAGCCCAAAAATACTCTGGTGGAGACGCATGGTTTTGCTCCATTTTGTAGATATCAGACAAGACAATATACTAAATAATCTTTTGCTGATGAAGACAGCAGTTGAGATCTCTAGAAAAAGAAAGCAAGAGGACCTTCAGTTAAGAATATTTAGTCTAACTGCTGTTTCCAAGGACAAGAATGAGATTTCACGCACATTCATTGATGTGAAAGTTCATTGTGAGATCAAGTTAGGAATGAAGTTTGGTAGCAATCAAACATTTAGACGAGACACTGCGGGGGTTTCGGGCTATTTTGCTAAGTGGAAAGAAAACATGTAAAATACGCATTTAGGTGTTTATTTTACTAACTCTTTCTATCGGCGTCTGTAGATTTCTCCTGAATTCACCAAAAGTTAGCGTTACATAATGCCTCCTTTGTGCATAAACATAACATTTCAGAAAACTTGTAATACAAAAAAATATTCTTGGTGATATCTAATAGTAATATTTGAAAATTGTCGATCCACTAATTGTTTCAGCACAAGTTATTATTTTTTATGACAAAAGGTATTTTCACCGTATAAGTGTGTGAACTTAGTTTTAATAGATTCATGGTCAATAATAAAGTTTATTACACGGCTTAGACGAATACTCGATGCTGATTGGTCAATGTCAACATTCTACGGTCTGTTATTTCTGTATAACAGACCGTTGTCAAGGACGCTCTGATCATAGGACCACGTCCAATCATATCAATGAGCAGAAAGTCTGGTAAATTTAATCAACTGTGGCCAAAAAAAACACATTAGCTTTGCGTTACTCCATTAGAAAACACGGTGCAATATTTTTAAATTATTCATTGTTTCATATGTGGAGAGCAGAAACGTTGGATCCAAGATGGCCGAACTGTCTCCAGTAAAGAGAAGAACAAGAGAACAATGATAGAAAATGTTACTTTGAAACATAATTTACTGTAAAGACTCACAGCAACTTGTTCCTGCTGATCTTGTGAGTAACCAGACTCGCTCAGTTCGTCCCAGTCGTCGTCGTGGTTACAACAAAAGCACTTCTCGGCGTCGTAGCCGTTGTTGAGCAGCAGCCTCGTCATCGCCTCGTCCTTCAGGCAGTACTGCAGCGCCGTGGGAAACACTGTGTCGCTCACCACCGTGAAGTAACAGTTCACGTCCGCGTTGGCCGCCAGCAGCAGCTTCACGATCTCGTAGCGGCCCGACCGGACCGCCACCAGGAGGCAGCGCAGCGGGTCCAGGTCGGGTTGGGCTCCGGACTTCAGCAGAATCTCAGTATGAGTCTCGTCCCCGTTGGAGACGGTGAAGTACAGCGGGCTTCTCCTCATGTCTCCATAATTGTCAGAGATGTGAGGGGCTAACTGCGCGTTGATGTCGAAGCCTTTCTGCAGCAGCAGCTCCAGGCAGTGAGTGCGGCCTCCGTCAGCGGCCGAGTGGACGGGGCTGTGGCCGGACAGCCGCAGGGCTCGTCGAGTGGTGATCGGGATCAAAATCTTCAAAGCTCTGATGGAGAAAAAGAGTAAATCATTGTAAAAGAACTAAAGCATCAGAAACTAAGCTGCATGAAAGCTGGACAGGTGCAACAGCGTCTTTGTTTGACCAATCAGAGGCTTCCTTGGCTCAGACCAACACAAAGCAAACTTTCATGCTCATCACAGTGTCAACAGTTCAATGACCCTCTCACAGGTAGTGTCCTTCGTATGCGGCGTGGTGGATGGGCAGCTGGGAGTTCAGGTTGTGGACGTTGGGATTTGCTCCGTGCTGCAGCAGGATGTTGATACAGTCTGCGTCCCCCGAACCTGCAGCGTCGTACAGGACGCTGTCGCCATTTGGCGCCTGGGCGTTTACATCAGCACCTTTTTAAAAAGTAAAGACGGACACAAATTCATTTTGGAGCAGGAGCAACATAACTTGCAAGGGAAAAATATCGGCTAAAATGTCACCTGCTAACCTCGTCTCCTAAACATTACGTTCCCATACATCGAAACTTCTCAATTACGTTTCGAGATAAACTGATTTCTTTGGATTACAGTCACAGTTTTGTTTTTTCAACGTTGGGAATTGAAACAAAACTTTGTTAGGTTTAGTAAAAGATCGTGGTTTGGGTTCAAATAAATTACGTAACTTAAGCTACGTATGTAAATGAAATTGTCAAGTTAAAATGAGTCATCGAGTGACACAGGACACAAATGGGGTAAAAGTCCTGTGTTTGTTTGACCAAACTCTTTCTCACTTGGACATGTGATACGTGTGATACTTCAAAAACAAACGCAACGTCTTTCTATCCCCTGAGACGTGATTGACGATGCAGTTTCATTGTATCGCAACATTTTAGCAGACCAGGCTGCACCTGCCGGTCCGGTTCAGAGACGCTTTTACACACAAAGATGGTTTTATAAAACAACCTGCCGGGTCACTCAAAGTAACTCAGTGTGGTATTATCGGTTCACCGTGTTTGATGAGGAGCTGCAGGACTTCAGAGTGGCTGTACTCCGCAGCGATGCCCAGAGGAGTCACTCCATACTGGTCCGTCTCTGAGACCTGCCCTCCGCTCTGCAACAGGAGCTCCATGACACGAGCACAGCCGGCCCTGGAGGCCTCGTGCATGGCCGTCCACTTCTTCAGACACACCTGCTCCACCCGAGCTCCTGCAGCTATTAGACTGGAAACCATCTGATAAGATCCGGCTCTGACTGCTGCAGGGAGGAGCAACTGATGGTCAAGTTGGACAAAACTTCCCCAAAAGGTGGAAGGATGGGATGTAAGAGATTTGTTGGAGAGGAAGTGTGCTGACCTAGAAGCAGAGGGGATTCGTTGGTGCTGTTGGTCGTGTGAGGAGAAGCTCTGTGGTCCAACAGCTTCTTCACGTTTTCCATCAAACCAGATTTTACTGCTAAAGTCAGGAAGGTGTCGCCTTCCGAAGTCTTTTCCTCCAGAGTCAGACCGAAAGACGCTGAAGCACACGACCCAACGTCAACATTATTTCACAGTTTGAAAGGACTCGTACTGACTGACGGTTTAAATCCTGATGGAGAAGCTGAACACTAAGAGAGACGACGCACCTGCTGACTACACTGAACAATTCGACGTCCTGGTGACTACCGATACATAGATGTACAACGTAATCGACTGATTGGCGGAGGGAAACAACCGCAAGGCGATTAATCTGTTTTAAAATATGAATTGAATGTAATCAATCAAATTAAATAATGAAGTATAGTTCCCTCCCATCACTCACTTATCCTGATGTTACTACAGTCATGTGCAGAAACAACTTTGAAAGGTCCATTGTAAACATGCATCCCCATCAGTCTGTTCTCTACTGTCATATGAATAAAAGTGTGGACCTCTTACCCACCGTACAGCACCGTCTCTAGGACCAGCACCAGAGGTTGGACCGCGGCCCTGTGCAGAGGATACCAGCCGCGCTCGTCCATCTGACTGAAGGCTGCTGGGAAATCACAGAGCTTCTGCAGAGCCAACATGTCACCTGCAGAGACATGGAAGGATCAGCACATAGTAGATTATTGTTATCTCTGTCTCACACCAGAGTAGTCGTTGTGAGGGAATGTTTGTTCTGTTCGTCAGCAAGATTACAGAACAATGTGAAGGCTGAAGCAGGCGCCATGAAATAATTACATATTACAAATTCCTTGTATGAGTAAACATAATTGGCTATAAACTTGTTTCTGATTCAAAAGATATTCCCTCATTTGCTGTGTAGATGGTGCCGCCACGCGTTGCGAGTTGAGATGTATTTTTCCACATTTATTGGCCTGTTGGGTCACTCACAGCCCGTCTGATCCACTAACACTTTACTGATGTTGTATTAACGCCAGGATGAGACTCTTTACCTTGTTTTATGGCCCCCAACGAGCTTCAGAGCTTCACTCCTAAATGCACCAACGGGGGAGACGACTGTAAATATATAGAACAATGTAACTTAATGCAGATGACGGTTGAAGTTGCTTTCATGTACCCTCCCTGATGACGTTAGACGCTCTCTCTCACACGACTCCTGGATGCTCATCTGAACATCATAGTGTACAAGTTCTTCTTCTTCCAGGTCATCAGCTGCATCCATCCTTCTGACAGCGTACAGGTACACACACACACACACACACACACACACACACACACACACACACACACACACACACCCGCTTGAATAAACCTCAAACTAAACCAACTTCACATTGTATTCAATCAAGAGAAGTTTTTGTCTTTGCAAACATTCTGCATGAATTTGATTCCAAAAAGTGTTGTTCTGAAATATATATGTATGTATGTATGTATGTATGTATGTATGTATGTATGTATGTATGTATATGTTCTGCTGTTTATAAGTGTCACAGCTCTGAGCCTCAGTGAGTACACTGGTGATCAACATGCTCTCTCTCGTGCTCTCAGCTCTATCTTCAGAGCTCATCAGATTGGTGATCCACACACACCCAGTGAGTAAACACGCTCATCACTTTTTACATCATTCTGTCGACGGACAACTTGCAAAATACACCTTGTCACCTGATACTAAAAGCTAGTTGAATCATTCTCACCCTGATAAATGTGGGTGGTGTTGGAGTCAAAGGACGAAACAGCCGCACAGTGTTCTATCACGGCTGAACTCCTCCCCCACTGACACACACACAACACACACACACACACACACACACTCCTCCACCACGCTATTTATAGGTGTCACCTGTTCCAGTGCATTTTAACATGCAGGGCCACACTGCAGCACCCGATGGAGTGTAATGTCACTCTGTGCACATTAATGGCAACAACAATGAAGCGGTCTGTCGTGTGAACACGTGTTGTGTCGTTATGATCCGATGTTAGAACACATGTCGATGAGAAGCTGCGGAAATAATGAAGAGAGATAATTCAAGAGTGAACTGAACCTTTTCCATCTGCTGCTGACCTTTGACCTCTTTGATTCGCATTTAGACTTACAGTCAGCGTAAAAGCTTTGAACATTTCTTATGTGTCTGTTTACTCCACAACAACATGATCAGTGACATTAATCATGTTGTCCACACAGTTCAAAATGAAGGACATCCGGTACATCGTTGCGTCTACCGAACGCCGTACGCTGGTTTAGCAACAGTAAAATCGTGAGGATTTTAACAGAAGAAGAGCTCAGTTCACCGTGTGTGTGGGCGTCCACTTTATATCTGGAAGAGCTCATGCTAAAGCTATGTCTTCAATGTTTACGTACACTTTGTGCTTATGATGATAACCCGAACCTGTAAGACTTACTTCTCCACATCGCTGACTGGTAAATAAGGACTTTTCTTACATGGATGCCATTTGCTCTTTTCTTCTGTGCATTGTTTTGTTTGGCTTATTCTTGAGACTACTTCACTTGTGAAAGAAAGCAAACAATGTGAGAACATGCTTCGCTAATCCAGCCAACAATCACAGTGTGCGAGGATAACAATCGCCGCTCTTCTCACTCACAAACCACGGCTTGAGCGGTTAGTTCTCGAGCTCTTTGAGAGTGATAAACGGGCCATGGACGGAGCACCCTGTCCTCTTTCACTGGTTGTAGGAAGAAGGACTACAACCCAGCCAGAAACCAAGACATTAAGCATCTAAGATCTTGTATGCCTTCATGTGTGCGTGGGTTGCCCAGACGTTTGAGCACAAGGTAGTTCACAATATCCGGATATTCAATCGCGGTAATGAATCTAAATCCTCAATATATCTGACGGCTTTAGCGTGTACAGGTCACGGCCGCACATTTGGACTTCCCTCTGAATTTGCCTTTGCAGAGGATCCAGAGAGTCAACATACTTTGAAGAAGTCGGAGTGTATTGTTGTGTTGTTCGTTTAGACGCCATTGTGATTTGTAATCATCCAACATGGCGTCGCACGCACACGTTACACAGTTTTGTCACGTGTTTGCCACTATCTATGTGTGTGAAATAAAACATTAGTTCTGTTGCAATCTAATTTAAGTTATTTTAAAGAAAGTTAACAGTAACTCAACACTTTTAATGTTTTCAGGACTTTTTAAAATAGTTTTTTAAATATTAAAATAGGAAAACAAATCTAAAAGTAATGAAATGTCATAAGTAACTTTACTTTGAAGTAAAATATGGACTTATTACATGTGTTAACGGTTTCTAGTAATATAAGTGTTTTCTTATTACATATTTCAATAACTTTCCCAACACTGGTTTTATGTTGAGCTGAGAAAAATACTGACAGACAAATAACTAAGCTTATTTATTTAATTACAATTTATAAAGAGATAGTCCTTTTTATATTTAATGTTTTAAAGTGAAAACATAAAATAACACAGACGTCATGTGTTCAAGTCGAGTCTCAAATCTTTAAAGCTGACTCGAGTTCTTCGTCCCGTTACGTCCTGTGCTTTAAAATGTGTTCCTCTTCCTCGCTCAGTTGAAGTTACTATTGACTTCAGAGGATTCTTCAAGACACACATCGACCTTTTCTCCCTGACGAAGACTGATGCTGAAAATTACAATCGAGGCTTTAAAGTGGTGCACTTCAAACTAACTCATCTTGAGTCCAGGAAGTGCTCGTACACCACGACCTAACACGACAGACTCCGAGTAGTTTTCACATCTCCGCTTCTTCTTGAGCTCCAGCACTCTGTGGTCAGACTCATCTCTGCCTCCTGAGAGTCTCTCTGTATTCCTTACGGTTTGTAAAGAGGATGAACGCAGGCGCGCTTGTCTGTTTTACTTCCACATAACTGAAATGTTTCATCTTCAAGCTTCAGTTACTGCGAGGAGTCGAACTGTGAAGGACTTTAGATTTTATAACACTTCGCTTGGAAAACAAGGAATTCAATATGAACCAAAATCATGTGTGGTGTGTGTGTGTGTGTGTGTGTGTGTGCGCAGTTTAATCATGTGAGCGCTCTTATTAGCGAACACACAGAATGGATCTCCTCTCAGGTCACCGACATGTGAAGTTGTTAACGAACCGTAATGAAGCCTTTAAGAGTCGTGTGTCAAGAAGAGTGTTGACGAGGAGACAAACCGGCATTATTTAGCACCACAAACATCATTCTTTGCAACTTGTGGCCTACTTCTTTAGTATTGTCTCCGGCGGCATCAGCCTGTTGTAAGTCGGAGGCATTTTTCATGTTGCATAACACATGAAGTGAGTGGCATGTTTTACTGAACCATGAGTTAAAGTAGTTTTCTATTTTGCCAGTGAATTACATTTTGAAAAGGATCGTATGTATGTGTGCATTCTGCCATAAAGATAACAGTAAGCATAGAACATGTTAATTCATGCAGGGAGGGCTGATGTTCTCTGAAATTAGGTGGAAAGATATGTGATATCTGTATCGTCATCGGTAATCAGAAATATACGGCCAAAAATCCAACATCTTGCATCTAGGTTATGCACTGTTCCGTTGACATCCTTGGATACAAACACTCTGGAAAGCCACAAACAACTTAAAAATTACCATCTTTGTGAACTTTGTTAAGTTGTAGGATGTAAAGTAGCCAGTGGTTTGTAAAGCCCCATTACTGTTGTGGTTTCAACATACAAGTCCTAGGAGGACTGAAGGCACATTAGCTTTGTAGTCGAACCAAAGAACATTTAGAAAAGTACATCTCACCTGTAAGCAAACATCTTTAAGAACGTTATTCTGATTCTCTGAGTCCAAAGAAATCTAAAACACAATAGTAGACTTGTATAAAATCCCTTTGTCAAAGAAGTGCTAAAAAACCTGAGCTTAGTTTTTGACAGAACATAAACTTTATTTTCTCCACACATTCAGTCGGTCTCACACGGTAACAAAATAACAATAAAGTCTGAAATATACAGAAATGGCAGCTGCGACGCGTCTGTCGTGACAAGTGAAATACGATGCGTTTAAAAAAGTGACACTTTAGTGTGAAATAAAAATGAAATACTTCAATACAAAGTGAGAAGAGTTCAGGAGTGTGAGTTCAGGCCTCTGACGCATCCACCTGAAACACAAACACACACGAGGAGTTACAGGAGCATAATATATATATAATAAACTCACGTTCAGACCAGCCTGTTTCAGGCTGAGGAGACCTGTATGTTGTTGTGTCTTTGTCTGTTGTCCTTTGTCTTTATATTTTGTCTGTTGTCTTGTCTTTTATTTTGTCTTTGTCTTTGTCTTGCGTCTTTTATATTTGTTGTTCTGTTGTCTGTTGTCTTTTATATTTTGTTCTGTTGTCCTTTGTCTTTTATATTTTGTCGTGTCTTTGTTTATTTTGTTGTTGTCTTTGTCTTTTATATTTGTCTTTGTCGTTCTTTGTCTTTTATATTTTGTCTGTTCTGTTCTGTGTTTTTTTTGTTTTTATTGCTGTTTTATGTGTCGTGTTGTTTTTGTCTTTATATTTTGTTGTTGTCTTTGTCTTGTTGTCTGTTGTCTTTGTCTTTTATATTTGTTTGATTGTCTGTTGTCTTTGTTTGTTGTCTGTCTTTTGTCTTTTGTCTGTTTGTCTTTGTCTGTTTGCTTTGTATGTTGTCTGTTGTCTGTGTGTCTTGTCTTTTGTGTTATTGTTGTCTTTTGTCTGTTGCTTTTGTCTGTTGTATGTTGTCTGTTGTCTGTTGTCTGTTGTCTGTGTTGTCTGTTTTTTGTCTTGGTTCTGTTGTCTGTTGTCTTTGTCTGTGTGTCTGTCCTTCAAAATATCAACTTGGGACTTTCTGTCTCCACTTTTGAAGCTTTAAAGAGTAAAAAAATACCAACTGTGGTTGGTTTTGTAAAAACTACGAGCCCGATCTTCATGAAACTTGGTGGAAGGGTGTGCGCATGGGCCGGTGTGAAGAACACATTACATTTTGGAGTGGATCTGGTCACGGGCCGGATACACACAGTATTTACTATAGAAACGGCAGTGAGGAGGTCTGAGCTCTCTGAACATCATCATCTTTGTAATATAACATTAACCACATTCCCAGCTCAATTTGTCCCTCATATACTTCAAAGCACTTTAAACGAAGTTGAAATCTGAACACTCATCTGCGTCCTCCAGCAGCCAGGGTCTTATCAAACAGCGGTGAAAGAAGTCAAAAACTAATAACCTGACAGAGACTGAGGAATGACAGAGGCTGTCGTCTGGTGACAAGAGGCGTTCACAACTGACGGAGTCTATGGCTTTTAGAGGCAAATGATGTCTGTGATGCTATCACTCAAGCAAAACAAAAAATTCCTCCAAACAAAGATTGGTGACGGACTCACAGGAGTCTTACCCTTTTTTAAGGACTCGATTGCGCTTGTCACGAATCGCCGCCATCAGGTATCGCGGTCGACCCCTGCGGTGGCGGGTGGCGCCATGCGTGAAGGTTCGTCTTGTCTTTTCTGCAGTGAGGCTTCAAGGAATTCTTCAGGTCTTTGAAAATATTGCACTCTCCTTCATTGGCGCCGTTCTTGAGCTTCTTTGACTTTGGCTTCCTTTGGTTGAATGAGTCTTCGAGCTGTTCGAGCTTCGTGCTGTTTGACCATTTCAGAGATTTTCTAGTGGGTAGGGCTAAAGAAGGAGGAGGAGAGAGGGTTTCTGTTCTGGTTTCAACAGTCTTAGATGATGTGATGGCTTTCTGGAGGTCTGTTTTCCGCAGATGAACCAGAACTGTCCCGACAGGTCTGGAGGACTCTGTTCCTCTTCTTGTTGGAGCCTGTCTGTCGCTGTTGGTCCTGGTTGCGCGTCAGGATGCTGGTCGCAGTCATCTCGGCCAGGGAGGTTCGACTGGTAACCGAGCTTGAGCAAAGTGGTGTTTCCCTCAGCATGGCCATCTCCATCTCCACCTCCCCCCGCACAATGTGCCTCTGGTTGTGGAAAGCGAAGCTCTACCAGCGTCCGTTGTTGATGCAGCGCCGCCCACCAGAGCCAGGATGCCCTGACCAGACACGAAGTTGGAATCCGATGTTTCAGTTTTGATGAAGCGGTTCTCACGGAGCATCTTGGAAGGATGGGAGGCAACCCGGTGTCGGCGTGGGTGTTGGCGAGACTGAAAACGTGAACATGAGTGTTTGTGCACAGGGGCCATCAGGGAAACGAAGCAAGGTTTCCTGGGAAATGTCTTCGAGGTTGTTGAGGTTGACTTCGCTTACGGTGGGGTCGTACACAAGATGCTCCGAGTTTCATCAATGACGATGGGTTTCGCTCGCCCTATCGGAGGTGTGTGTCAGGTTTGGTCTGTGGTTTCAGTCCTCTTCGATTCACTCTTGAGCCTTTTGACAAAACGTTCTTCTGAGGACATTTACTCCTGATCGGAGCCTCCTTTTTACACTGTCTTTTTCTCTGCCTGATATTCCTCAGATCAATTTTGCTAAACACATCTGCACTTTCTTCCTTTGGTGAAATGTTCAGATCTTGCCGGGTCGTGGTGGTCACTGTCCTCTCGTCCCCCCTGCTCTTATCTGGGCGTCCCTCTGCACACAATACAGGACAGAAAAATTAGGTCGAACCCTGACATTCTCAGCCTCTGACTTTTAATTAGCACCCTCCAGTGCTGGCAGACAGTCATTAAAGCTGGCATTTGCATTTCTCTGACAGTCTATATTTTTAGACTGTGTTCCACAGGACAGTTTAAATAAACTGGAAAAGTGATGCTTTCTACAGCATTAGATATAGAGCCTAAGATATTCTTTAGTTTACTCCATAGTAGGGACCAAAACATAAATCCTACATTCCCACAATGCATTGGATAGCACCTTTTCAAACTCCACACCTGCATAATACTCTGTAGTCTTAAAGTGAGTAGTTCCTCTGCGAGCCACAGAGGACACTACACAAACTGTTTTCACAGGATGAACAGGACTACATGACAAGTAACTGATCTTATGTGAAAAAATAGTTGGGGTGCTCCTTTAATCCCAAACTGAAACTGAATCTGTTTTTTTCTTTTTTATTAAGTGCTGTCATGGTGTTGATCTAGATGAGTCTATTTGTCAGAGTCAGACAAATGTCACTCAAATCGGTTCATTACTTAAAAATACTGCACACATGTGCGTTAATATTCTAATAATTATCTGGGAATCTAGAAATTATAAAAATAATAATAAAGTTTCAGATTATTGTCTTCCTTCATGCCATCTATTTCTGTCAGTTCATTTCTGTTAAAATCAACTGACAGAGACTTGAAACTTGCTACAAAAAGATAATCCATCACTTTCATTAGTTATTTTCTGTCAAACTTACAGATCATCGTGGTTGCGATGCAAGTGCAGCACGCACCACTTTTAAAACTCTCCTTCCTGTCGCTTCAGATAATAAACAAAACTGGATCAAGTGAATTCCCCTCCACCTGTCCGGTGTTGTCCTCCATCGTCTTGTCTCCATCTTCGTCCTCCATCCTCTCGTCCTCCATCTCTTGTCCTCCAGCAGCTTCTTGTTCTCGTCCTCCCAGTACTTCAGCAGAGAATCCCTGTCGAAGCTTCCCGTTGGAGTTTTGGCTGTCTGGTCTTTCTGCCTCAGGCCGATGGGGACGTTGTCGTCGAGGTCGGCCAGTCCCTCTCCAGCTCTGGAGCTCCTCGGAGGACAGAGTGGCCAGCAGCTCGTCTTCATCCACATCCTCGTACTTTTCAGCTCCCTGCGGTACCCCAAAGGTACTCATGGTCCTGCGCTCGTCTTAGAACTCTCCAAACACTTAAAACCTCTAACTCTTCTTCTTGTACATTTATCTCCTGTGTTACTTAAATCTTCCCTAGTTTGTTTCCTGCTTGATCTGCTCATTGACTTGTGCTCCATGAGGTTCCTTCAGATAAGAGATGCTGTGGACGACTGGGTGGCGAATACCTCGTTCTCTACTGGTTCCCGCTGCCAGAGGGCCTGACAGGGAGAAAGGGGAGGGCCCGCCAGTCGGTGATGGCCGTCTTTTTTTAGGGTGTTGGCGGGGAGGGGGAGGGGGGGGCAATGAGATAGGCTACCGTAGGAATGTGAGGCCTTTGAGTGGCCTGTGTCGAGCGACTGTGCCTCGAAAGAAAAAGAAGGAACAAAACGCTGGGGGGACATCAGAGATAAAGCTCTGCGTCGTTGCGCAACGTGTCGGGCCACAGAAACACGGCGTGTTGTGGGTGTTGTCAGGAAAACACACTTGTTTCTCCAGAGGATGGTGGGATTATGTACAGTACAGCTGATGGTGACTGTTTACACAACAACGCAAATCAGGATACACTGAGTTTTCAGACTCTTTCAAAGTAAAATCTTCAGCTTTCAAAACAAAACAAAGCAGTGATAAGTTTTCATTTCCACAATCGCGATGATATCATCAAACAAAGGTTCACTACAGCGATAACAGATTTTGGTTGTGCAACATCAGATAAAAAAGAGATCATGGAAAGAAGATCTCACCTCAAATCAGTTAGTAGCTGTTCATCAAGAATAAAATTTGAAACTCAACTTTAAAGCAATACGATGAACGAGAATTACTTAAAGTGCTCACGACAAAATAGAACATTTAACATCTGCACTTCTATGACAACTGAAACAACTCCATCTGATGAAGACTATGTGATATGATGAAAGCTCCAACAGTTACTAAATGGACCCTGGGGTGAGATTGATATGTCAACCGTTGTTTCCAAGATCAAGAATGAACTCAACAACACAATTAGATTTGATAGATATTAATCTAGTCAAAGAAAAATGTCAGAAGCAGCACAGGAATCCAGTCTGAGGTGAAGTGTTAAAAGATGCACATCGTACTCTAAGTTTCTGAAGGTGGTTCCAAAAAGGAAAGAACATACCAAATTAACAGAAAGAGAAAGGACCAAAAACACCAGACCAGAAAAGACGGACCAAAGGTCAGATTGAAAACGTCACAGCTGTAGTTTGAGGATCTTAAATGTTATATATATTAGATTGTTGAAGACGTAGAGTTACAGCGTTGGCGTGGAGGGTCAGAGATGAACGGTAAAGAACTGAAAACATATAGCAGCTGTGTCAGTCGATGTGGCTGTGTTGGAAGACGGATGTGTTTGGGTGGACCCATGCGAGTGGCTCCGGCTCTCTTATAGTGCTGCTTTGATAGATGTTGGGTGTGCAACCTTGGGCTGATTTGGGTAGATGAGAAGGGTTCTGGGTTCGTACAACTTGCATCCTTTTTTATCTTTGCAAGAAAGGTTATGTGTTAGTTCGGTTGTTTGTCTGTTTTACGGCAACAACTACTGGCCCAACTTTCATGAAACTTAGAAGGGGTGTATTAGGGCCCAAAGACATTAAGTTTGGAGCGGATCCAAATCACGGAGCAGATTCACGCATATTTTATTCACTTATTCACGGCCTTGGCGGAGGTCTGCGCTCTTCTTTCAGGTTTTGTCAGTAGTTCAATTTTTTGCAATTGCTGTGTTTAGGAAAATGATCCCAGTGTGAATACAAGAGTTGGGACACCATTAAAACAAACTGCAGTCTATAGAAAAACAGAACTACACAAAATGTTTCTACCATGTGACATAGGTGTGTCATTATTGTGTCTACCTTGGACTTGCGTAACCTTAGTGTGGATGTGTAGGAACTGACCTTCAGTTTATCGTTTTTTTTTTTGAGGGATTGGACGGTTTGTGTTTTTGTTCCAAGACAACCTAGAGTCGCAGCAACAACATGCACCATCACTGAGAGTTTAACAAGCTGCTTGGAAGTCGTCTCGTGTTACATTTGAAGTGAAAGACTGAGTGACACAACAGCACTCTCATCCTAATCTGCTGTAAATGTGACCTTTGACCTGGATATGGTGATTAGCGTTAGTCATCAGCTTGCAGCCAGACGGAGAATGGAAACATGTTCAGTTACAAAACAAAGGAGCACGTTGGAGGTTTCTGCCTGTAGAAACTGGATATTTCCAAACATCCCTCAGTTTTTAGAGAAGTTTCCTTCCAGATAGATAAATCCATCACAGTCAGGGCTAAGTTATTATTTATCTTTATACTTTAATCATGTATGTATTACTCCGCAAAGGATGCTATGTTTTCGGTACGGTCAACAGGATTACAGAGAATCCACTCGCCCGAATTCATTAACGTTAGAAGTGTAAGAGTAGCATGAGCGAAGGAAGAACCTGTTACACTTCAGACGCGGGTACCAAACACGATGGAAACAGCCGTGGCGGAGCTCTGCACCTCAAGTGCCCTTCTGGTTTATTATACTTCTCTATGATTACACTTGTGACACTATTTGTATTTATTTTCCTCTGACACACCACACACACACACACACACCACACACACAACACACACACACCACACACACACACACAACCACACACAAGCAGTTTCATAAGAATGCTCCACGACTATTTACATGGTCATAATAAGGCTGATGTTGGATTCAGATCATTCCTGCTGCCCCCGAGTGGCCAACAAATGAAATGAATGCTGCTTAAATTTGCTACATGATAACATTGATAACATTCAGCCACTAGATGGCGCACATTCTCCTTCCATTGCGTTCATGTCAAAACCACCGTGTTTGCCCACCTGTAGATTCCCAGTTAGCTAACTAGCAAATCTCAGCGTTAGGCTTAACGGTTGAAGAAGAAAAGTGGCAGCCCGTGAAACTCCTTCAGCTGGATCCAACATTCTCCCTGGATCCTCTTTTTGGCCTGTGAATCCCGGCGCATACTTTCAAAATGAGCCATTTTTTCTGTTCTTTCACACTAACGGCTTAATAGTAAATAGTCTGATCGCTGAAGGCACAGAGATCCCACGACGAGATACCAACGTCGTTAAACTATTGGCTCACAGCTTGTTAGCAAAAGCATGGTGGCAACCACACGTGTTACACAGGTAAATAAAACATAATTTGGACCTGCCACAACATTTAATTCACACATCATATCGTATTTCAGGAAAAGCAATTATTTATTCTGCACTGCACCTTTCTACATAAAGTTTGTATCACATAACCTTTAACTTTAGTTCAGTTCAATCCAAACAGACAGAAAGCAATCAGCTGTGACCAGAACGAAGGTCCTTCAGTGTGGCTGCTGGATGGATGTATGTCACCTAAATATCCTGTAAAAAGTCATATACTCCTGTTTTATTACTCATTTTCATCTGTTTGTGCTTTGCTTAGCGTGCTTAGCACATTAACACACCTGACTGCTTTACAGCCTGCTCACATCTGACACGACTTCCAGGTGTTGTCAACAGTCTGGTTAAAACACTGCGACCTCTGTCTGTTATCAGGTCTCGTCTGACCCGCAGAATGTGAAGCCACGTTGTTGTTGTTATTTCTGCAGGTCAGGGGGTTTTAAATTTTAGACCGTCAGCTAGGTCAGCAGCTCCACACCTCCTTGTGTGTTCACTGTCAGTGTGTGATGATGTGTCGAGCACAATTGGAAAACACTAGGTAGAAAGTGTGTTGAGTTGCAGTTCCTCTAATGGCCACTAGGTGGGAGGAAACCCCAATCCTCTCTGAAGAGTCATACACTTATGTTCATCCACTTTGGTCCAGACCAGACTGTAGATAAGAAGTGGACGTAGTCACACCTGACGTCATCCATGGTTTGTGG
This sequence comes from Cottoperca gobio, assembly GCF_900634415.1. Classification (NCBI taxonomy): domain Eukaryota; kingdom Metazoa; phylum Chordata; class Actinopteri; order Perciformes; family Bovichtidae; genus Cottoperca; species Cottoperca gobio. Next base: position 26,003,143 of record NC_041360.1, read on the forward strand.
ACTACCGTTTTGAAGCCTCAAGTTTGCATTTTGGCCGTAGCCATCTTGTTTTTTTGGAACAGAAGTGACGAAGACAGGGTTGAACTAAGTTCAACCAAACACTGAATAATAGTTAACATTAAACGTTGTCAATCACAAGGTAGCTACACCCTTAAAACATACCTTGTTATCGTCTATTTACTAAATAACACCATCATTTACAAAATGAGCATCACGCTGTATTGAAGAAGTATTTAAACTAGCGATGAGACCATGAACCATTAGGAATATGTTTACTGACGGAAAAAATAGCCAGTGAGAAGTTTATTCTTCGTAGACTCTTACAAATGGACCTCTTATTGAAACCAGTGGAATCACCCCTGCTGGCATTAGAAAGAACGCGAATGATCATTGCAGGTTGAACTTCTGACTTTAAAATTTCCATTTCACCACAGGACATTGGACCGTTACTAACCTCCAGACCTTATTTAAACTGTTTGTATTAGAGACAGGCCTTTATTTCTAATTTCACGTTTGTTCATTTTAGTAAGACCTAGTCCTGTTTCAATTTCCGTAGATACAAAAGCAACACTTCCTGCGTGTTTATCTTAATAAAATCTTTATATGCTTCTACTAGATGTTTATTCCCATTAAAGGCAAACGCCACCAATTTGTGGATTAAGCTCGTTGTCTTTGAAACAGCAGGTAGTCCTTCAGCCTGTTTGGAGCTGGAGAGACATCAGACCGCTGCAGCTCAGGTGTTTCCTGATCAGCACTCTGCTCAGGTGAGACAGAGAGCGAGGGTTACCTGGAGGTCACAGAGAACAGCCTTAAGGACAAAATCATCCGTCCTACCAATAAGGCAGAAGGAGCAGGTACGTCTTTCATTGTTAAACCACATGTGGTCCTGTGGATGTGAGGCCACTCTTTCTGTTGTTCAGGATCTTCGTCAGTTTTCGCAGAGAGGAAACCTGTCCGACGTATTGCGAGGAGGATCGACACGACCCGGCCCACACAGGTGCTCCAGCAGGAGACGTGACGAATCACAAAACTGTTCGACAAAAACAAGTTCATTTGACTCAGATACGAGCATGAAGCCCAAAAATACTCTGGTGGAGACGCATGGTTTGTCCATTTTGTAGATATCAGGACAAGACAATATCTAAATAATCTTTTGCTGATGAACAGCAGTTGGATCTCTAGAAAAAGAAAGCAAGAGGACCTTCAGTTTAAGAATATTTAGTCTAACTGCTGTTTCCAGGACAAGAAGATGAGATTCACGCACATTCATTGATGTGAAAGTTCATGGAGATCAAGTTAGGAATGAAGTTTGGTAGCAATCAAACATTTAGACGAGACACTGCGGGGGTTTCGGGCTATTTTGCATAAGTGGAAAGAAAAACATGTAAAATACGCATTTAGGTGTTTATTTTACTAACTCTTTCTATCGGCGTCTGTAGATTTCTCCTGAATTCACCAAAAGTTAGCGTTACATAATGCCTCCTTTGCATTAAACATAAATTTCAGAAAACTTGTAATACAAAAAATATTCTTGGTGATATCTAATAGTAATATTTGAAAATTGTCGTCCACTAAGTGTTCAGCACAAGTTATTATTTTTTATGACAAAAGGTATTTCACCGTATAAGTGTGTGAACTTAGTTTAATAGTTATGGTCAATAATAAAGTTTTACAGGCTTAGACGATACTCGATGCTGATTGGTCAATGAACAATTCTACGGTATGTTATTCTGTATAAACAGACCGTTGTCAAGGACGCTCTGATCATAGGACCACGTCCAAATATCCAATGAGCAGAACAGTCTGGTAAATTTAATCAATGTGCCAAAAAAAACCACATTAGCTTTGCGTTACTCCATTAGAAAACACGGTGCATATTTTAAATATTCATTGTTCATATGTGAGAGCAGAACGTTGGATCCAGATGGCCGAACTGTCTCCAGTAAAGAGAAGAACAAGAGAACAATGATAGAAAATGTTCTTTTGAAACATAATTTACTGTAAAGACTCAAAGCAACTTGTTCCTGCCTGATCTTGTGAGTAACAGACTCGCTCAGTTCGTCCAGTCGTCGTCGTGGTTACAACAAAAGCACTTCTCGGCGTCGTAGCCGTTGTTGAGCAGCCGCTCGTCATCGCCTCGTCCTTCAGGCAGTACTGCAGCGCCGGGGGAAAAACACTGTGTCGCTCACCACCGTGAAGTAAACAAGTTCACGTCCGCGTTGGCCGCCAGCAGCAGCTTCACGATTCGTAGCGGCCCGACCGGACCGCCACCAGGAGGGCAGCGCAAGCGGGTCCAGGTCGGGTTGGGCTCCGGACTTCCGCAGAATTCAGTATGAGTCTCGTCCCCGTTGGAGACGGGTGAAGTACAGCGGGCTTCTCCTCATGTCTCCATAATTGTCAGAGATGTGAGGCAATGCGCGTTGATGTCGAAGCCTTTCTGCAGCCGCCGATCAGGCAGTGAGTGCGGCCTCGTCAGCGGCCGAGTGGACGGGGCTGTGGCCGGACAGCCGCAGGGCTCGTCGAGTGGTGATCGGGATCAAAATCTTTCAAAGCTCTGATGGAGAAAAGAGTAAATCATTGTAAAAGAACTAAAGCATCAGAAAACTAAGCTGCATGAAAGCTGGACAGTTGCAACAGGTCTTTGTTTGACCATCAGGGCTTCCTTGGCTCAGACCAACAAAAGCAAATTTCATGCTCATCACAGTGTCAACAGTTCAATGACCCTCTCACAGGTAGTGTCCCTCGTATGCGGGTGGTGGATGGGCAGCTGGGAGTTTCAGTTGTGGACGTGGGATTTGCTCCGTGCTGCAGCAGGATGTTGATACAGGTCTGCGTCCCCGAACCCTGCAGCGTCGTACAGGACGCTGTCGCCATTTGGCGCCTGGGCGTTTACATCAGCACCTTTTAAAAAGTAAAGACGGACACAAATTCATTTGGAGCAGGCAACATAACTTGCAAGGGAAAAATATCGGCTAAATGTCAACTGCTAACCTCGTCTCCAAACATTACGTTCCCATACTCGAAACTTCTCATTACGTTTCGAGATAAACTGATTTCTTTGGATTACAGTCACAGTTTTGTTTTCAACGTTGGGAATTGAAACAAAACTTTGTTAGGTTTCGTAAAGATCGTGGTTTGGTTCAAATAAATTACGTAAATAAGCTACGTATGTAAATGAAATTGTCAAGTTAAAATGAGTATCAGAGTGACACAGGACACAATGGGGTAAAAGTTCTGTGTTGTTTGAACCAAACTCTTCTCACTTGGACATGTGATACGTGTGATACTCAAAAACAAACGCAAGTCTTTCTATCCCCTGCGACGTGCATTGAGATGCAGTTTCATTGTTATCGCACTTTTCAGCAGGACCAGGCTGCACCTGCCGGTCCGGTTCAGAGACGCATTTTACACACAAAGAGGTTTTATAAAACACAGACGGAGGTCACTCAAAGAACTCAGGTGTTGGTATTATCGGTTCCCGTGTTTGCGAGGAAGTGTGCAGGAATTCAGCACGTGGCTGTACTCCGACAGGATTTGCCAGAGGGTCTCCCTCCATACTGGTCCGTTCTGAGACCTGCCTCGCTCTGCCAAAGGAGTCATGGTAGTTTAATCGTGTTATTTTTCATAAATCCTTTGACAAAATGCGTCGGCTCAGTCGCCTCGTGTGGATTTCCAACGTTTTGTTTTTTTATTAAGTTTAAAGCTGTTTATTTGCACACAGTTTATATGATAGTTTGTTATTCAGGTGTGTTGTCGAGTAATCTTTATTTAGTTTCAAGCAGGTGACGTGACGTGCGATGGACATTCTTAAGAGCTAAAGGTTTTGTGATATCGTGACCTTTTTAAATGGGACTACAAACATGGCTGACTACAAACATGGCTGACGATGTTTCACTCTCTTTGGCTTGATACAAAAACATGTCCACACACATTAACTCGCGCGCACACACACACACACACACCACTGTGGCATTTGTGAAATGATGGAAGTTTGGTTCTTGTCGTCTGGTTGGTTGTTTTTTTGTTGTGACATCATTCCGTTATTTCCTGCGGGAGGAAACGTCAACGCTCTGGTCGGTATTTCAAATATCACGTCATGCAAAAGAAAACACTAAAAGATAATATAGTTCATCCTCTTCCGTCCTTCGGTTTACAAAGTATAATTTTATGCAATGCGACTGTAAATGCAGAATAATTAAAGAAAAAAAAAGCAAATAATAATGAACCAAATGTGGTATCTGCAAGAAATAACCGACGCTCGTTTTAACTGTTCGTGTTCAGAGTTTTTACCGTCCTCCAGCGAGGCTTAATGCTGCATCGAGAAGCCGGGATACTGACAGTGAACCTGTGAAAAGGGTTGGGGGGGTGAGAATACTAAATTGTATACTTAAATAAATGTTAATATTTACAGAGAAACTCGTGTCTTGGTCTTTTGTGGTTCTGCTTCTGTAATCTGAGATTAGCATCGTTAGCTGCTAGCTGCACCATCTCCAGGATGAGAGCTGTGTGGAGTCAATCGCTCTGCTCTGAACAACCTTCATGGTCCTCAGAGGATCAGAAATAATCACTTTGACTTCCTGCAGCGCCGCCGTGTCGTTCTGTGTGAAAGGTGTCGATGACGGAGGCCAAATGTGATCCGGCCCGCACATAAGACGTGTTTCTCATTATACTTTGGGCTCGTCTCGTTCTAGTTGAAGAGAATTGATGAACTTGCTTCAAAGAAAAGATGTCGGGTGTTTAAAATAGTCTATGTGGCCAAAATAAACATGAACATTGATGCATCGGATTTAGCCTGTGGAACCTTCTTAGTTATTAATAAATAAATGTCCCACAGCTAACCTATATGCAGCTCTGGAAAAGATTAAGAGACCATTGCAAAACCATCAGTTTCTGTGTTTGAGTAAAATAAACATTTTGTTTTAATTCTTTAAACTACCGACAAGCATTTCTCCAAATATAAATAATGTCAATTATCTTATTTTTTTTGCAGAAAACTGGTCAAAATGACAAAAGAGCTCAAATAATGCAAATAAAATAGTTAATATTAATTTAAAAACAGTTTTATGACCAAATCCTGCAGAACTCAAGACATCCCATCGGGCCTCAGCTGTACTGCGTTTAGTGTTCATTTGCTAATGTTAGCATGCTCTAAGATAACTCTGATGGTGCACACTGTTAGCTAAACATCAGTGTGTTGGAGGCATGTTAGCATTCTGTGACGTTAGCATTTAGCTCGAGGCTTCTGACAGACTTCTTCCTCACATTTGTATTATTAGTGTCCCGTCTCTGCAGCACGCAAGAAGACAAGTCTGTAGAAAGGACTCATGTCCTGCTGAGTGACAGGTCGGTGCAGAACCCCCCCCCCCCACACACACACACACACACACACACACACCAACACATGCTGCAGGTTCTCTCAGCACTTCACCAATTGAGCATCTCATTTTCCTTCAGTTAAACTTGAGAAACATCTACGTGGGCGGCTGCACTGAGGGGTGTCCCACAGTCACGTCCTCCCCCCGAGGAGAGTCCACATTTACTCTGAACAGCTGATAATGGACTTCAGAGCCTCAGTAAGCAGACTGGATTAGAAAGTGATTCATGAGGCTGAAGCTCTGCAGCTGATGTCAGATCACACTTCACTGATCCTGCACTGTGTGATACTTTATATACAGTCGTACGCAGTGTTGGGAGAAACTAGTTGTGTGTAAGTTGTGTCATTAAATTACAAAATAAATGTAATCAGTTAGTCACAGAGAAAAAGATTGTAATTAAATTACTTTAATCTAAATGTTGGTGATTTACATTTATTTATTACTCGCAGTAAAAAGCTTATAGATCGTGTGCATGTGACGTCACGCTTACGTCCCAACCCGGAAGTCAGCCATGTTGGATGATATATACAACCAAGACGGCGCCCGTACACGTGTGAGTTGCTGCAACGCTTCGTAATTTTATTTGTATTTAAACGTCTAAGATTGAAAGAAAATGCCAGACGTGTGCGCAGTGTATACTTGTGGTCATAACGCTACTCGTGACCCAGAGAAACGCTTCTTTAGATTTCCTACAATCATCACAAACAACGATCCACAACAGAGGGATGAATTGCTGTCTACCGAACGCCGTACGCTGGTTTAGCAACATAACTCGTGAGGATTTAACAGAAGAAGAAGCTCAGTTCACCCGTGTGTGTGGCGTCCACTTTATATCTGGTAAGAGCTCATGCTAAAGCTATGTCTTCAATGTTTACGTTACACATTTGTGCTTATGATATACCCGAACACTGTAAGACCTTACTTCTCCACATCGCTGACTGGTAAATAAGGCACTTTCTTTACATGCGATGCCATTTGCTCTTTTCTTCTGTGCATGTTTTGTTTTGCTTATTCTTGAGAATACTTCACTTGTGAAAAGCAAAGCACCAATGTGAGAACATGCTTCGCTTAATCCAGCCATACAATCACAGCGTGCGAGGATAACATCGCCGCTCTTCTCACTCACAAACCACAGCTTGAGCGGTGTATCTCGAGCTCTTTGAGTGATTCACACGGGCATGGACGAGCACCCTGTCATCTTTCACTGGTTTGGTAAGAAGACTACCGACCCAGCCAGAAACAAAGACATTATAAGCATCTAAGATCTTGTACGCCTTCATGTGTGCGTTGGTTGCCCACGACGTTTGTAGCACAAGGTAGTTCACAATATCCGGATATTCAATCGGCGGTAATGAATCTAAATCCTCAATATAATCTGACGGCTTTAGCGTGTACGGGTCACGGCCGCACATTTGGACTTTCCCTCTGAATCTTGTCTTTGCAGAGGATCCAGAGAGTCAACATACTTTGAAGAAGTCGGAGTTGTATTGTTGTTGTTCGCTTTAGACGCCATTGTTGATTTGTATATCATCCAACATGGCGTCGCACGCATACGTCACACAGTTTAGTCACGTGTTTGCACACTATCTATGTGTGAAATAAAACATTAGTTCTGTTGCAATCTTAATTTAAGTTATTTTAAAGAAAGTTAACAGTAAACTCAACACTTTTAATGTTTTCAGGACTTTTTAAAATAGTTTAAAATATTAAAATAGGAAAACAAATCTAAAAGTAATCAAATGTCATAAGTAACTTTACTTTGAAGTAAAATATTGACTTATTACATTGTTAACAGGTTTCTAGTAATATAAGTGTTTACTTATTACATATTTCAATAACTTTCCCAACACTGGTTTTATGTTGAGCTGAGAAAATACTGACGGACAAATAACTAAAGCTTATTTATTTAATTACATTTAATCAAGAGATAGTCCCTTTTTATATTTAATGTTTAAAGTGAAAACATAAAATAAACAGACGTCATGTTTCAAGTCGAGTCTCAAATCTTTAAAGCTGACTCGAGTCTCTTCGTCCCGTTACTCGTCCTGTGCTTTAACATGTGTCCTCTTCCTCGCTCATGTTGAAGTTACTATTGACTTCAGAGGATTCTTCAGACACACATCGACCTTTCTCTCCCTGACGAAGACTTGATGCTGAAATTACAATCGAGGCTTTTAAAGTGTTGCACTTCAAACTAACTCATCTTGAGTCCAGGAAGTGCTCGTACACCACGACCTAACCACGACCAGACTCCAGAGTTTTACACATCCTCCGCTTCTTCTTGAGCTCCAGCACTTCTGTGGTCAGACTCCATCTCTGCCTCCTGAGAGTCTCTTCTGTATTCTTTACGGTTTGTAAAGAGGAATGAACGCCAGGCGCTCTGTTGTCTGTTTTACTTCCACATAACTGAACTGTTTCATCTTCAAGCTTCAGGTTTATAAATCAACTGCGAGGAGTCGAACTGTGAAGGACTTTAGATTTTATAACACTTCGCTTTGGAAAACAAGAGAATTCAATATGAACCAAATAATCGTGTGTGTGTGTGTGTGTGTGTGTGTGTGTGTGTGTGTGTGTGTGTGCTGCAGTTTAATCCCTGTGAGCGCTCTTTATTAGCGAACACACAGACTGGATCCTCCTCTCAGGTCACCGACATGTGAAGTTGTTTAACGAACCGTAATGAAGCCTTTAAGAGTCGTGTGTCACAAGAAGAGTGTGTTTGAATGAGCCGCCCTGAATCTCTGCCATCACTGTCAGACATACATTAAAACTGTTTCTGTCATTAATCTATGAAATGTATCCGACTGTTTAGACTCCGGCGGAGATCTAGACCGAGACAGTTCAATCCAAAATGGTCTTTTTGACAAAATAAGAACACAAGTGACAGTATTTACTTCGGATGCTCGATGATATCAGAACATCATCTGTAGAAGCAGAAAGAGGCTTTAAAATCCAGTCTCAGCATCGGCCATGACGGCGATAAGATGACGCACATGTGACTCGAACCAAAGACCTGAATACGTCTCTGTTGTGGAGTTTTTTAAAGGCTCCGATGTGGATAGTAAAGTTGCTATTGGCAACGATCCGGTCGTGTGACGAGGAGACAAACCGCATTATTTAGCACCACAAACATTCATTTCTTTGCAACTTGTGTGCCTATTCTTTTAGTATCGTCTCCGGCGGCATCCAAGCCTGTTGAAGTAGGATGCATTTTTCATGTTGCATAACACATGAAGTATTGCATGTTTTACATGTAACCTGAGTTAAAGTAGTTTTCTCATTTTGCCCAGTGAATGTACATTTTGAAAAGGATTCGTATGTTATGTGTGCATCTGCCATAAAGATAACAGTAAGCATGAGAACATGTTAATTCCACTGCAGGACGGGCTTGATGTTCTCTGAAATTAGGTGGAAAGATATGTGCATATCTGTATCGTCATCGGTAATCAGTCAGAATGAGTTGGAAAATATCAGAATATATCGGCAAAAATCCAACATCTTGCATCTCAGGTATTCACTGTTCACAGTATGACCATCCCTTTGGATACAAACCTCTGGAAAGCCACAAACAACTTAAAATAATTACCAATCTTTGTGAACTTTGTAAGTTGTAGGATGTAAAGTAGCCAGTGGTTTGTAAAAGCACCATTCTGCTTGTGGTTTCAACATACAAATGTCCTAGGAGGACCTGAAGGCCACATTAGTCCTTTGTAGTCGAACCAAAGAACATTTAGATTAAAGTACATTCACCTGTAAAACATCTTTAAGAACTTTATTCTGATTCTGAGTCCAAAGAAATCTAAAAACAATAGTAGACTTGTATAAACTCCCTTTGTCAAGAAGTGCTAAAAAACCATGAGCTTAGTTTTGACAGAACATAAACTTTATTTCTCCACACATTCAGTCGGTCTCACACGGTAACAAAATAACAATAAAGTCTGAAATATACAGAAATGCAGCTGCGACGCCGTGTGACAAGTGAAATACGATGCTGTTTAAAAAGTGACACTTTAGTGTGAAATAAAAATGAAATACTTCAATACAAAGTGAGAAGAGTTCAGGAGTGATGAGTTCAGGCCTCTGACGCATCCACCTGAAACACAAACACACACGATGAGTTACAGCACGCAATAATATATATATAATAAACTCACGTTCAGACAGCATGTTTCAGGCCTGAGGAGACCTGTATGTTGTCTGTTGTCTTTTGTCTGTTGTCCTTTGTCTTTTATATTTTGTCTGTTGTCTTTTGTCTTTTATATTTTGTCTTTTGTCTTTTGTCTGTTGTCCTTTGTCTTTTATATTTTGTCTGTTGTCTGTTGTCTTTTATATTTTGTCTGTTGTCCTTTGTCTTTTATATTTTGTCTGTTGTCTTTTGTCTTTTATATTTTGTCTGTTGTCTTTTGTCTTTTATATTTTGTCTTTTGTCTGTTGTCCTTTGTCTTTTATATTTTGTCTGTTGTCTGTTGTCTGTTGTCTTTTATAATTTGTCTGTTGTCCTTTGTATTTTAAATTTTGTCTGTTGTCTTTTGTCTTTTATATTTTGTCTGTTGTCTTTTGTCTGTTGTCTGTTGTCTGTTGTCTTTTGTCTTTTATATTTTGTCTGTTGTCTGTTGTCTTTTGTCTGTTGTCTTGTCTTTTGTCTTTTGTCTGTTGTCTTTTGTCTGTTGTCTTTTGTCTGTTGTCTGTTGTCTGTTGTCTTTTGTCTTTTGTCTGTTGTCTTTTGTCTGTTGTCTTTTGTCTGTTGTCTGTTGTCTTTTGTCTGTTGTCTGTTGTCTGTTGTCTTTTGTCTGTTGTCTGTTGTCTGTTGTCTTTTGTCTGTTGTCTGTCCTTCAAAATATCAACTTGGGACTTTCTGTCTCCACTTTTGAAGCTTTAAAGAGTAAAAAAATACCAACTGTGGTTGGTTTTGTAAAAACTACGAGCCCGATCTTCATGAAACTTGGTGGAAGGGTGCTGCATGGGCCGGTGAAGAACACATTACATTTTGGAGTGGATCTGAGTCACGGGCCGGATACACACAGTATTTACTCTTATAGAAACGGCCGTGAGGAGGTCTGAGCTCTCTGAAACTCATCATCTTTGTAATATATACTTATTTTAACCACATTTCCCAGCTCAATTTGTCCCTCACTATACTTCAAAGCACTTTAAACGAAGTTGAAATCTGAACACTCATCTGCTGTCCTCCCAGCAGCCAGCGGTCTTATCAAACAGCGGTGAAGAAGTCAAACTATTAATAACCTGACAGAGACTGGAGGAATGACAGAGGCTGTCGTCTGGTGACAGCAGGCGTTCACACTGACGGAGTCTAATGGCTTTTAGAGGCTAAATGATGTCTGTGATGCTATCACTCAAGCAAAACAAAATTCCTCCAAACATAAAGAGTTGGTGACGGACTCACAGGGAGTCTTACCCTTTTTAAGGACTCGATGCTGCTTCCACGAATCGCCGCCATCAGGTCATCGCGGCTCGACCCCTGCGGTGGCGGTGGCGCCATGCGTGAAGGTTCGTCTTGTCTTTTCTGCAGTGACGGCTTCAAGGAATTCTTCAGGTCTTTGAAAATATCTGCACTCTCCTTTTCATTGGCGCCGTTCTTGAGCTTCTTTGACTTTGGCTTCCTTTGGTTTGACTGAGTCTTCGAGCTGTTCGAGCCTTCGTGCTGTTTGACCATTTCAGAGATCTTTCTCGTGGGTAGGGCTAAAGAAGGAGGAGGAGGAGGAGGGTTTCTGTTCTGGTTTCCAACAGTCTTAGATGATTGTGATGGCTTCTTTGGAGGTCTGTTTTCCGCAGATGAACCAGAACCTTGTCCCGACATGTCTGGAGGACTCTGTTCCTTCTTCTGTTGGAGCCTCGTCTGTCGCTGTTGGTCCTGGTTGCGCGTCAGGATGCTGGTCGCAGTCATCCTCGGGCCCGGGAGGTCGAACTGGTAACCGAGCTTGAGCAAAGTGGTGTTTTCCCTCAGCAGCTGGACCATCTCCATCTCCACCTTCCCCCCGCAAATGTGCCTCTGGTTGTGGAAGCGAAGCTCTACCAGCGTCCTGTTGTGCTGCAGCGCCGCCACCAGAGCCAGGATGCCCTGACCAGACACGAAGTTGGACTCGATGTTCAAGTTTCTGATGAAGCGGTTCTCACGGAGCATCTTGGAGATGGCGAAGGCAACCCGGTCGTCGGCGTGGGTGTTGGCGAGACTGAAAACGTGAACATGAGTGTTTGTGCACAGGGCCTCAGGGAAACGAAGCAAGGTTTCCTGGGAAATGTCTTCGAGGTTGTTGAGGTTGACTTCGCTCACGGTGGGGTCGTCACACAAGATCTGCTCCAGAGTTTCATCAATGACGATCGGGTTTCCGCTCGCCCTATCGGAGGTTGTGTTCAGGTTTTGGTCTGTGGTTTCAGTCCTCTTCGATTCACTCTTTGAGCCTTTTGACAAAACGTTCTTCTGAGGACATTTACTCCTGATCGGAGCCTCCTTTTTACACTCGTCTTTCTTCTCTGCCTGATCTTCCTTCAGATCATTTTTGCTAAACACACTCTGCACTTTCTTTCCCTTTGGTGAAATGTTCAGACTCTTGCCGGGGTCGCTGGTGGTCACTGTCACTCGCTCCCCCCTGCTCTTATCTGGGCGTCCCTCCTGCACACAATAACAGGACAGAAAATTAGGTCGAACCCTGACATTCTCCAGCCTCTGACTTTTAATTAAGCACCCTCTCCAGTGCTGGCAGACAGTCATTAAAGCTGGCATTTGCATTTCTCTGACAGTCTATATTTTTAGACTGTGTTCCACAGACACGTTTAAATAAACTGGATACATGTGATGCTTTCTACAGCATTAGATATAGAGCCTAAGATATTCTTACGTTTACTCCATAGTATGGGACCAAAAACATAAAATCCTACATTTCCCACAATGCAATTGGATAGCACCTTTCAAACTCCACACCTGCATAATACTCTGTAGTCTTAAAGCTGAGAGTTCCTCCTGCAGAGCCACAGAGGACACTACACAACTGTTTTCACAGGATGAACAGGACTTAACATGACAAGTAAACTGATCTTCATGTGAAAAATAGTTGGAGTGCTCCTTTAATCCCAAACTGAAACTGAATCTGTTTTCTTTTCTTTTTTTCATAAGTGCTGTCATGGTGTTGATCTAGATGAGTCTTATTTTGTCAGAGTCAGACAAATGTCACTCAAATCGGTTCATTACTTAAAATACTGCACACATGTGCGTTAATATTCTAATATTATCTGGGAATCTAGATAATTATAAAAATAATAATAAAGTTTTCAGATTTATTGTCTTCCTTCCATGCCATCATTTCTGTCAGTTCATTTCTGTTAAAATCAACCTGCAGAGACTTGAAACTTGCTACAAAAAGATAATCCATCACTTTCACTTAAGTTATTTTCTGTCAAACTTACAGATCATCGTGTTGCGATGCAAGTGCAGCAGCAACCACTTTTTAAACTCTCCTTCCTGTCGGCTTCAAGATAATAAACAAAACTGGATCAAGTGAATTCCCCTCTCACCTGTCCGGTGTTGTCCTCCATCTTCTTGTCCTCCATCTTCTCGTCCTCCATCCTCTCGTCCTCCATCCTCTTGTCCTCCAGCAGCTTCTTGTTCTCGTCCTCCCAGTACTTCAGCAGAGCATCCCTGTCGAAGCTTCCCGTTGGAGTTTTGGCTGTCTGGTCTTTCTGCCTCAGGCCGATGGGGACGTTGTCGTCGAGGTCGGCCAGCTCCCTCTCCAGCTCCTGGAGCTCCTCGGAGGACAGAGTGGCCAGCAGCTCGTCTTCATCCACCTCCTCGTACTTCTTCAGCTCCCTGCGGTACCCAAAGGTACTCATGGTCCTGCGCTCGTCTTAGAACTCTCCAAACACTTAAACCTCTAACTCTTCTTCTTGTACTTTTATCTCCTCGTGTACTTTAAATCTTCCCTAAGTTGTTTTCCTGCTTGAATCTGCTCATTGACTTGTGCTCCATGAGGTTCCTTCAGATAAGAGATGCTGTGGACGACTGGTGGCGAATCCTCGTTCCTCTACTGGTTCCAGCTGCCAGAGGAGCCTGACAGGGAGAAAGGGGAGGGCCGCCAAGTCGCTGATGGTCCTGTCTTTTTTTAGGGTGTTGGCGGGGAGGGGGAGGGGGGGGGCAATGAGATAGGCTTACCGTAGGAATGTGAGGCCTTTGAGTGGCCTGTGTCGAGCGACTCGTGCCTCGAAAGAAAAGAAGGGAACAAAACGCTGGGGGGACATCAGAGATAAAGCTCTGCGTCGTTGCGCAACGTGTCGGGCCACAGAAACACGGCGTGGTTGTGGTGTTGTCAGGAAAACACTTGTTCTCCCAGAGGATGGTGGGATTATGTACAGTACAGCTGATGGTGAACTGTTTACACAACAACGTCAAATCAGGATACACTGAGTTTTCAGACTCTTTCAAAGTAAAAATCTTCAGCTTTCAAAACAAAACAAAGCAGTGATAAGTTTTCATTTCCACAATCAGCGATGATATCATCAAACAAAGGTTCACTACAGCGATAACAGATTTTGTGTTTGTGCAACTCAGATAAAAAGCGAATCATGAGAAAGAAAGATCTCACCTCAAAATCAGTTTAGTAGCTGTTCATCAAGAATAAACTTTGAAACTCAACTTTAAAGCCAACGTGAACGAGAATTACTTAAAGTGCTCCGACAAAATAGAACATTTTAACATCTGCACTTCTATGACAACTGAACAAACTCCATCTGATGAAGACTATGTGATATGATTGAAAGCTCCAACAGCTACTAAATGGACCCTGGGGTGAGATTGATATGTCAACCGTTGTTTCCAAGATCAAGAATGAACTCAACAACACAATTAGATTTTAGATAGATATATAATCTAGTCATAATAGAACAATGTCCAGAAGCAGCACAGGAATCCAGTCTGAGGTGAAGTGTTAAAAGATGCACATCGTCACTCTAAGTTTTCTGAAGGTGGTTTCCAAAAGAGAAAGAACATACCAAATTAAACAGAAAGAGAAAGGACCAAACACTCCAGACCAGAAAAGACGACCAAAGGTCATGAATTGAAACGTCACAGCTGTAGTTTGAAGGATCTTAAATGTTATTATATATTTAGATTGTTGAAGACCGTAGAGTTACAGCGTTTGGAGGGTCAGAGATGAACTCGGTAAAGAACTGAAACATATTAGCAGCTGTGTCAGTTCGATTGTGGCTGTGTTGGAAGACTTGGATGTGTTTGGGTGGACCCATTGCGAGTTGGCTCCGGCTCTCTTATAGCTGCCTGCTTTGATTAGATGTTGGGGTGCAACCTTGGGCTGATTTGGGTAGATGAGAAGGGTTCTGGGTTCGTACAACTTGCATCCTTTTTTATCTTTGCCAAGAAAGGTTATGTGTTCAGTTCGGTTTGTTTGTCTGTTTTACGGCAAACTACTGGCCCAACTTTCATGAAACTTAGAAGGGTGTATTATGGGCCAAAGACATTAAGTTTTGGAGCGGATCCAAATCACGGAGCAGATTCACGCATATTTATTCACTTTATTCACGGCCTTGGCGGAGGTCTGCGCTCTCTCTTCCAGGTTTTGTCAGTAGTTCAATTTTTTGCAATTGCTGTGTTTAGGAAAATGATCCCAGTGTGAATACAAGAGTTGGACACCATTAAAACAACTGCAGTCTAATAGAAAAACAGAACTACACAAACATGTTTCCTACCATGTGACATAGGTGTTGTCATTATTGTGTCTACCCTTGTACTTGCGTAACCTTAGTGTGGATGTGTAGGACTGACCTTCAGTTTTACGTTTTTTTTGGAGGGATGACGGTTTGTTGTTTTGTTTCCAAGACAACCTTAAGAGCTCAGCAACAACATGCATCCATCACTGAGCATGTTTAACAAGCTGCTTGGAAGTCGTCTCGTGTTACATATCTGAAGTGAAAAGACTGAGTGACACAACAGCACTCTCATCCTAAATCTGCTGTAAATGTGACCTTTGACCTGGATTATGGCTGATTAGCGTTAGTCATCCAGCTGTGCAGCCCAGACGGAGAATGGAAACATGTTCAGTTACAAAACAAAGGAGCACGTTGGAGGTTTCTGCCCTGTAGAAACTGGATATTTTCCAAATCATCCCTCAGTTTTTAGATGAAGTTCCTTCCTTCCAGACAGATAATCCATCACAGTCAGGGCTAAGTTATTATTTATCTTTATACTTTAATCATGTATTTATTACCTCCGCAAAGGATGCTATGTTTTCGGTACGGTCAACAGGATTACAGAGAATCCACTCGCCCGACTTTCATTAAACTTGGTGTAAGAGTAGCATGAGCGAAGGAAGAACCTGTTACACTTCAGAGCGGGTACCAAACACTGATGGAAACAGCCTTGGCGGAGCTCTGCACTCTCCAAGTGCCCTTCTGGTTTATTATACTTCTCTATGATTACACTTGTGACACTATTTGTATTTATTTTCCTCTGACACACACACACACACACACACACACACACACACACACACACACACACACACACACACACACACACACACACAACAGTTTCATAATGAATGGCTCCACGACTACTTTACATGGTCATAATAAGGCTGATGTTGGATTTTCAGCTCATCCTGCTGCCCCCGAGTGGCCAACAAATGAAATGAATGCTGCTTTAAATTTGCTACTGATAACATTGATAACATTCAGCCACTAGATGGCGCACTTCTCCTTCCATTGGGTTCATGTCAAAACACCGTGTTTGCCAGTTTGATGCACAACCTGTAGATTCCCAGTTAGCTAACTAGCAAATCTTAGCGTTAGCTTAACGGTGAAGAAGAAAAGTGGCAGCCTCTTGAAACTCCTTCAGCTGGATCCAACATTCTCCCTGGATCCTCTTTTTGGCCCTGTGAATCCCGGCGCATACTTTCAAAATGAGCCATTTTTTCTGTTCTTTTCACACTAACTGGCTTAATAGTAAATAGTCTTGATCGCTGACGGCACAGAGATCCCACGACGAGATACCAACGTCGTTAAACTATTGGCTCACAAGCTTTGTTAGCAAAAGCACTGGTGGCAACCACACGTGTTACACAGGTAAATAAAACATTAATTTTGGACCTGCCAACATTTAATTCACAATCATATCGTATTTCAGGAAAAGCAATTATTTTATTCTGCACTGCACCTTTCTACATAAAGATTTGTATCACTATAACCTTTAACTTTAGTTCAGTTCAATCCAAACAGACAGAAAGACATCAGCTGTTGACAGAACAGAAGGTCCTTCAGTGTGGCTGCTGGATGGATGTTATGTCACCTAAATATCCTGTAAAAAGTCATATACTCCTTGTTTTATTACCTCATTTTCATCTGTTTGTGCTTTGCTTAGCGTGCTTAGCACATTAACACACCTGCTGCTTTACAGCCTGCTCACATCTGACACGACTTCCAGCTGGTGTCAACAGTCTGGTTCAAAACACTGCGACCTCTGTCTGTTATCAGGTTCTCGTCTGACCCGCTAGAATGTGAAGCCACGTTGTTGTTGTTATTTCTGCAGGTCAGGGGGTTTAAATTTAGACCGTCAGCTAGAGTCAGCAGCTCACACCTCCTTGTTGTGTTCACTGTCAGTGTGTGATGATGTCGAGCACAATTGGAAAACACTACAGCTGAAAGTGTGTTGAGTTGCAGTTCCTCTAATGGCCACTAGGTGGGAGGAAAACCCAACTCCTCTCTGAAGAGTCAATACATTATGTCATCCACTTTGGTCCAGACCAGACTGTAGATAAGAAGTGGACGTAGTCACCCTGACGTCATCCATTGGTTTGTGGACTACCGTTTTGAAGCCTCAAGTTTGGCATTTTGGCCGTAGCCATCTTGTTTTTTTTGGAACCAGAAGTGAGACGACAGGGTTGAACTAAGTTCAACCAAACACTGAATAATAGTTAACATTAACGTTGTCAATCACAAGGTAGCTACACCCTAAAACATACCTTGTTTATCGTCTATTTTACTCTAAATAACACCATCATTTACAAAATGAGCATCACGCTGTATTGAAGAAGTATTTAAACTAGCGATTGAGACCATGAACTCATTAGGAATATGTTTACTGACGGAAAAAATCCAGTGAGAAGTTTAATTCTCTCGTAGACTTCTATACAATTGGACCTCTTATTGAAACCAGTGGAATCACCCCCTGCTGGCCATTAGAAAGAATGCAGAATGATCATTGCAGGTTGAACTTCTGACTTAAATATTTCCACTTTCACCACATGGACATTGGACCTTTACTAACCTCCAGACCTTTATTTAAAACTGGCTTGTATTAGAGACAGGCCTTTATTTCTAATTTCACGTTTGTACATTTTAGTAAGACTCTAGTCCTGTTTCAATTTCCTGTAGATACAAACGCAACACTTCCTGCGTGTTTATCTTAATAAAATCTTTATATGCTTCCTATAGATGTTTCACATTAAAGGCAAACGCCACCAATTTGTGGATTAAAGCTCGTTGTCTTTGAACAGCAGGTAGTCCTTCAGCCTGTTTGGCAGCTGGAGAGACATCAGACCGCTGCAGCTCAGGTGTTTCCTGATCAGCACTCTGCTCAGGTGAGACAGAGAGCGAGGGTTACCTGGAGGTCACAGAGAACAGCCGTTAAGACCAAAATAACATCCGTCCTACCAATAAGGCAGAAGGAGCAGGTACGTCTTTCATTGTTAACTCACATGTGGTCCTGTGGATGTGAGGCCACTCTTTCTGTTTGTTCAGGATCTTCGTCAGTTTTCCGCAGAGAGAAACCTGTCCGACGTATTCGAGGAGGATCGACACGACCCGGCCCACCAGGTGCTCCAGCCAGGAGACGCTGACGAATTCACAAAACTGTTCGACAAAAACAATGTTCATTTGACTCAGATACGAGCATGAAGCCCAAAAATACTCTGGTGGAGACGCATGGTTTTGCTCCATTTTGTAGATATCAGACAAGACAATATACTAAATAATCTTTTGCTGATGAAGACAGCAGTTGAGATCTCTAGAAAAAGAAAGCACGAGGACCTTCAGTTAAGAATATTTAGTCTAACTGCTGTTTCCAAGGACAAGAATGAGATTTCACGCACATTCATTGATGTGAAAGTTCATTGTGAGATCAAGTTAGGAATGAAGTTTGGTAGCAATCAAACATTTAGACGAGACACTGCGGGGGTTTCGGGCTATTTTGCTAAGTGGAAAGAAAACATGTAAAATACGCATTTAGGTGTTTATTTTACTAACTCTTTCTATCGGCGTCTGTAGATTTCTCCTGAATTCACCAAAAGTTAGCGTTACATAATGCCTCCTTTGTGCATAAACATAACATTTCAGAAAACTTGTAATACAAAAAAATATTCTTGGTGATATCTAATAGTAATATTTGAAAATTGTCGATCCACTAATTGTTTCAGCACAAGTTATTATTTTTTATGACAAAAGGTATTTTCACCGTATAAGTGTGTGAACTTAGTTTTAATAGATTCATGGTCAATAATAAAGTTTATTACACGGCTTAGACGAATACTCGATGCTGATTGGTCAATGTCAACATTCTACGGTCTGTTATTTCTGTATAACAGACCGTTGTCAAGGACGCTCTGATCATAGGACCACGTCCAATCATATCAATGAGCAGAAAGTCTGGTAAATTTAATCAACTGTGGCCAAAAAAAACACATTAGCTTTGCGTTACTATATTTTTAAATGATTCATTGTTTTATATGTGGAGAGCAGAAACGTTGGATCCAAGATGGCCGAACTGTCTCCAGTAAAGAGAAGAACAAGAGAACAATGATAGAAAATGTTACTTTGAAACATAATTTACTGTAAAGACTCACAGCAACTTGTTCCTGCTGATCTTGTGAGTAACCAGACTCGCTCAGTTCGTCCCAGTCGTCGTCGTGGTTACAACAAAAGCACTTCTCGGCGTCGTAGCCGTTGTTGAGCAGCAGCCTCGTCATCGCCTCGTCCTTCAGGCAGTACTGCAGCGCCGTGGGAAACACTGTGTCGCTCACCACCGTGAAGTAACAGTTCACGTCCGCGTTGGCCGCCAGCAGCAGCTTCACGATCTCGTAGCGGCCCGACCGGACCGCCACCAGGAGGCAGCGCAGCGGGTCCAGGTCGGGTTGGGCTCCGGACTTCAGCAGAATCTCAGTATGAGTCTCGTCCCCGTTGGAGACGGTGAAGTACAGCGGGCTTCTCCTCATGTCTCCATAATTGTCAGAGATGTGAGGGGCTAACTGCGCGTTGATGTCGAAGCCTTTCTGCAGCAGCAGCTCCAGGCAGTGAGTGCGGCCTCCGTCAGCGGCCGAGTGGACGGGGCTGTGGCCGGACAGCCGCAGGGCTCGTCGAGTGGTGATCGGGATCAAAATCTTCAAAGCTCTGATGGAGAAAAAGAGTAAATCATTGTAAAAGAACTAAAGCATCAGAAACTAAGCTGCATGAAAGCTGGACAGGTGCAACAGCGTCTTTGTTTGACCAATCAGAGGCTTCCTTGGCTCAGACCAACACAAAGCAAACTTTCATGCTCATCACAGTGTCAACAGTTCAATGACCCTCTCACAGGTAGTGTCCTTCGTATGCGGCGTGGTGGATGGGCAGCTGGGAGTTCAGGTTGTGGACGTTGGGATTTGCTCCGTGCTGCAGCAGGATGTTGATACAGTCTGCGTCCCCCGAACCTGCAGCGTCGTACAGGACGCTGTCGCCATTTGGCGCCTGGGCGTTTACATCAGCACCTTTTTAAAAAGTAAAGACGGACACAAATTCATTTTGGAGCAGGAGCAACATAACTTGCAAGGGAAAAATATCGGCTAAAATGTCACCTGCTAACCTCGTCTCCTAAACATTACGTTCCCATACATCGAAACTTCTCAATTACGTTTCGAGATAAACTGATTTCTTTGGATTACAGTCACAGTTTTGTTTTTTCAACGTTGGGAATTGAAACAAAACTTTGTTAGGTTTAGTAAAAGATCGTGGTTTGGGTTCAAATAAATTACGTAACTTAAGCTACGTATGTAAATGAAATTGTCAAGTTAAAATGAGTCATCGAGTGACACAGGACACAAATGGGGTAAAAGTCCTGTGTTTGTTTGACCAAACTCTTTCTCACTTGGACATGTGATACGTGTGATACTTCAAAAACAAACGCAACGTCTTTCTATCCCCTGAGACGTGATTGACGATGCAGTTTCATTGTATCGCAACATTTTAGCAGACCAGGCTGCACCTGCCGGTCCAGTTCAGAGACGCTTTTACACACAAAGATGGTTTTATAAAACAACCTGCCGGGTCACTCAAAGTAACTCAGTGTGGTATTATCGGTTCACCGTGTTTGATGAGGAGCTGCAGGACTTCAGAGTGGCTGTACTCCGCAGCGATGCCCAGAGGAGTCACTCCATACTGGTCCGTCTCTGAGACCTGCCCTCCGCTCTGCAACAGGAGCTCCATGACACGAGCACAGCCGGCCCTGGAGGCCTCGTGCATGGCCGTCCACTTCTTCAGACACACCTGCTCCACCCGAGCTCCTGCAGCTATTAGACTGGAAACCATCTGATAAGATCCGGCTCTGACTGCTGCAGGGAGGAGCAACTGATGGTCAAGTTGGACAAAACTTCCCCAAAAGGTGGAAGGATGGGATGTAAGAGATTTGTTGGAGAGGAAGTGTGCTGACCTAGAAGCAGAGGGGATTCGTTGGTGCTGTTGGTCGTGTGAGGAGAAGCTCTGTGGTCCAACAGCTTCTTCACGTTTTCCATCAAACCAGATTTTACTGCTAAAGTCAGGAAGGTGTCGCCTTCCGAAGTCTTTTCCTCCAGAGTCAGACCGAAAGACGCTGAAGCACACGACCAAACGTCAACATTATTTCACAGTTTGAAAGGACTCGTACTGACTGACGGTTTAAATCCTGATGGAGAAGCTGAACACTAAGAGAGACGACGCACCTGCTGACTACACTGAACAATTC
The DNA here is from genome assembly GCF_900634415.1 of Cottoperca gobio. Taxonomy (NCBI): domain Eukaryota; kingdom Metazoa; phylum Chordata; class Actinopteri; order Perciformes; family Bovichtidae; genus Cottoperca; species Cottoperca gobio. Next base: position 26,024,500 of record NC_041360.1, read on the forward strand.
GACGTCCTGGTGACTACCGATACATAGATGTACAACGTAATCGACTGATTGGCGGAGGGAAACAACCGCAAGGCGATTAATCTGTTTTAAAATATGAATTGAATGTAATCAATCAAATTAAATAATGAAGTATAGTTCCCTCCCATCACTCACTTATCCTGATGTTACTACAGTCATGTGCAGAAACAACTTTGAAAGGTCCATTGTAAACATGCATCCCCATCAGTCTGTTCTCTACTGTCATATGAAATAAAAGTGTGGACCTCTTACCCACCGTACAGCACCGTCTCTAGGACCAGCACCAGAGGTTGGACCGCGGCCCTGTGCAGAGGATACCAGCCGCGCTCGTCCATCTGACTGAAGGCTGCTGGGAAATCACAGAGCTTCTGCAGAGCCAACATGTCACCTGCAGAGACATGGAAGGATCAGCACATAGTAGATTATTGTTATCTCTGTCTCACACCAGTAGTCGTTGTGAGGGAATGTTTGTTCTGTTCGTCAGCAAGATTACAGAACAATGTGAAGGCTGAAGCAGGCGCCATGAAATAATTACATATTACAAATTCCTTGTATGAGTAAACATAATTGGCTATAAACTTGTTTCTGATTCAAAAGATATTCCCTCATTTGCTGTGTAGATGGTGCCGCCACGCGTTGCGAGTTGAGATGTATTTTCCACATTTATTGGCCTGTTGGGTCACTCACAGCCCGTCTGATCCACTAACACTTTACTGATGTTGTATTAACGCCAGGATGAGACTCTTTACCTTGTTTTATGGCCCCAACGAGCTTCAGAGCTTCACTCCTAAATGCACCAACGGGGAGACGACTGTAAATATATAGAACAATGTAACTTAATGAGATGACGGTGAAGTTGCTTCATGTACCTCCCTGATGCCGTTAGACGCTCTCTCTCACACGACTCCTGGATGCTCATCTGAACATCATAGTGTACAAGTTCTTCTTCTTCCAGGTCATCAGCTGCATCCATCCTTCTGACAGCGTACAGGTACACACACACACACACACACACACACACACACACACACACACACACACACACACACACACACACCTGCTTGAATAAACCTCAAACTAAACCAACTTCACATTGTATTCAATCAAGAGAAGTTTTTGTCTTTGCAAACATTCTGCATGAATTTGATTCCAAAAAGTGTTGTTCTGAAATATATATGTATGTATGTATGTATGTATGTATGTATGTATGTATGTATGTATGTATGTATGTATGTATGTATGTATATGTTCTGCTGTTTATAAGTGTCACAGCTCTGAGCCTCAGTGAGTACACTGGTGATCAACATGCTCTCTCTCGTGCTCTCAGCTCTATCTTCAGAGCTCATCAGATTGGTGATCCACACACACCCAGTGAGTAAACACGCTCATCACTTTTACATCATTCTGTCGACGACAACTTGCAAAATACACCTGTCACCTGATAAAAGCTACGTTGAATCATTCTCACCTGATAAATGTGGTGGTGTTGGAGTCAAAGGACGAAACAGCAGCACAGTGTTCCTATCACGGCTGAACTCCTCCCCCACTGACACACACACAAACACACACACACACACACACACACTCTCTCCACCACGCTATTTATAGGTGTCACCTGTTCCAGTGCATTTAACATGCAGGCCACACTGCAGCACCCGATGGAGTGTAATGTCACTCTGTGCACATTAATGGCAACAACAATGAAGCGGTCTGTCGTGTGAACACGTGTTGTGTCGTTATGATCCGATGTTAGAACACATGTCGATGAGAAGCTGCGGAAATAATGAAGAGAGATAATTCAAGAGTGAACTGAACCTTTTCTCCATCTGCTGCTGACCTTTGACCTCTTTGATTCGCATTTAGACTTTACAGTCAGCGTAAAAGCTTTGAACATTTCTTATGTGTCTGTTTACTCCACAACAACATGATCAGTGACATTAATCATGTTGTCCACACAGTTCAAAATGAAGGACATCCGGTACATCTGACAATTTTAATCACAATGCTGCAGGAAAAGTACCATATTGTGAAGCGTTGCCATTAAATGAGCGTCATCAGTTATTACGACCATTCTGATGGTCAGACGGGACAAACTGCACCGCCGACAGTCAAAGTGAAAACTACACATTTTGAACACAAACAACCTCTAAGTCCCGTGTTTTGTTTCTCGCTCTTGATTCTGCGTCACCTGACTTCTGCATTTGCTCCTTTAATAATTACTACAGTCACCAAAGGTCGGCGTCATCATTTTCTTTTTTTCTTGATTAGGTGATCAACCGTGTGATTAGAGCAGGGGGGGGGGGACCTTGTTCCTATCAAGGACCATTTCATTTTTTACAACATCCTTCGAGCGCCGTACTAATTATTGAACTCATAACTTCTGCACATTCTTTAAAGACGCAGCTCGTTCATCTCACCTTTCTTTATGCTAAATGCAGAAAAGCAACTTTTCTTATCCTGAATCTTCTGTTTCATCAGAAATCCTTTATTAGTCCCACAGCGGGGACATTTATCTCGTCACAGCAGAAGAACATGAAGTAAAAAGGCAGAACACAATAATTAAATATAATAAAACATAATATAAGTACAAGTGATATAAATAAAGTGAGTATTGCACATGGCAGTGATAACTGCACAGCAGTGGTGGAACAGTGTGTTCTTGGTGGGGGGGTCTACCTCTCTATCTGTCCATGTGTGTATGTATGCTTGTTGGGACAAACTCCACCGAAGAGCGTTAACTTTATCCAAACACTCGTCCTCTCAGCTCGTGCAGTTCGACATGTTTCCTGCAATAATGACGCTCGAGATTATTTTTCATCACCGCAAGCGTGTCCGCACAAACTCGACTCACTGGCCTTTAACTTCCTCAAAGAAATCATCGTTCGTCCATTTCTCCTGGAAAGTGACATTCCACATCCAGCTTTCTCTGTTTTACACTCGCCACACTGCGTTCACTGACGTCAACGAGTCTCGTTTAATATTGAAGTTTTTGACATGACGTGACCACGTGATGACACGGTCCGCTCGTGTTGTGTTCAAGGACCCTGACCTTGGTCAGGAAAAACAGTAATTTGCTCTTTTATTCTATTGCTTTTTTTTTTTCTTGTTGATTTGTTGCGTGTGTTTATGAATTACTTCGCCGGACGTCCACGCAACCGGAGCCCCCCCCCCCCCGAGTTAGAGGATGAAACCTACTGTTTGGTGAAGCATCTTCTGATCCACATCTATGAGGCTGATAACCACTCATAACATTCCTTTTTTATTTTTAAGAACTAACATTACAGATTAACTTTCTTTAAAAATTGCAAATGGAGTTTTCGCACAAGCATTTCATATTAACCTCCTGAACCTCACAGGTGATCAACACAGCCGACGTGTCACCTGCAGAGTTTCAGGGAACAGTTTTCTACCCCCATCTCACACCAGCTTGTTTTTATTCTCATCTCAGACTTTGTTCCTTCCACACAATCAGAGCACAAACATCTTGGAAATTATTCTCTCATTAGTCTTCCTCTCCTTTCATCATGTGCTAACAGAAACAAATGTGTGTGTAGCCAAAATTATTTAATTGTAAAAGTCATTAAAGTCTGTCAAGTAGAGAGAAGGAGAGATATCTTGCAGACGGATCAATAACACAACCCGAAGGCCTTTAACGGCTCAAAAACAGATATATAATATAGAAAGTGCATTTCACTTGCAGTAAAAAACAACTATTAAAATACCTACAAGGGCCTTTGGAGAGCACAGACTTCCATCAAGGCAGTTTCCATGAGTGAATAATGAGTGTATCCACCCCATGATTCGGATTTGCTCTGAGTTGTAATGGGTTCTTCACCCAACTTTCATGAAAATCTGGAAGCAATTCTCTGTAATCCTGCTGACGGGCAGACAAATAAACCGCACAGAAAACATAACCTCCCTGGTGAAGGAACAATACAGTTTATACAAATAAAGTGATTATCAAAAGCAGAGCGTACAAAGATTAAAAAATAGTTACATCCTTTCAAAAACAAGCAGGAGACATCATCTACATTATGTCCACGTGATGCGTTCAGGGTCCTGGCTGTAGAGGTCAAGCTCCTGGTACAGGATGAAGCTCTTCAGTCGGGGAGGAAAAACATGAGAGTTCATGATCTCAGGTTTGTTGAGTCTCTTCAGGGTCAGACGCCTCCTGATCTCCAGTCTGCAGAGGTGCCTGAGGGAGCGAGGGCTGTCTGGAGAGCAAGGTTCAGAAAACATTTTTGTATTTTGTGAAAGAAAGAGACGAAACTAAAAAGACTGCACGAAGGTAAAATACACAAACAACATCATGAGGATTCTCTCTTCTTAGGAAAGATCAGGTTATTCAACTAAAGGATTCATCCTCTGGAGAGCATGAAAGTGATGAGGTACATTTTGATATTTTATCTGGTCTCGTGATCAATTTAAGGAATACTTCACTCCCCAATGATCCCTTTATATGTCGATCACTCACCCCGTGTTACCTTGAAACCCGCTGCAAAGCTTCTGAGGACAAAAGGTGTCACATGCTGCACAGATTGTAAAGCCACCTGAGGCTAATTTGTGATATTAGGCTATAAAAATACATTTTGATTTGAAATCATGAAGAAAACGAAGTTTTTCTTGAATGCAAAGTGAAACAAATAATCAAAGAGTAAAAAGGGGCTGCATTTGAATATTTTTGCTAAAACGTTTAATATTTAACACACTTCTGCACAAACTGAACTTGAATGGACGAGTAGCGAGCGTGAGACTGTTTATGCTGAAGTGTTTAGAGGAAATGCACGCGTTTGGGAAGTTTGTTTTTATATTTACATTTACCTGAAGTCACGTCAAAGTAACACATGTTGAGTTATTAATGTACAAATGATCATTTTGGAGGTGAAGTGTTCCTTTAAGTTGACGTGACTAGTTTCCCTGAAGGTTAGTGTCATTTCTTCAGGTGTTAGTGGAGGCTGTGCCCCCTCTTGCATCCAGTCTGATGATAACCATGAATGAACTCACTGAGGATGTCACATATCTCAGGCCACTCTCTCTGTTTCTCCAGCAGGAGTCTGAGTTTGGAGCAGATGTGGACGTGGCTGACGTAGTCCAGCAGAGTCCGGACCACGCTCCCGGACAGATGCATGACGCAGCAGAGGCTCATGAACTCACAGAACTGGAGAGAGGACGGACATTCAGAAGGTCGTTAACGTTTTCTCTACGTGTGTATAAAAGTAGACACATTTAAAACACTTTTATAATGACACAATGTCAACCTGTAGCTGTGTTTATGTGCAACTCATTCTCTTTCTTTTCCTCCTCGTTTGTCTAAAAAAGCTTTTTCTAACTTCCTTCATGATAAATGAATATTTCCAGCATGCAGCTTGACCCAATGTCCTTTTCAGAAGTTTGTCTTAAAATGAAATGGAAAAACTCTGTGTTCATGGTGCAGTGTAGTCTGTTCTCCTGTATGAAAGTCTGACTCGCCACATGTGTATCCAGCATCCCAACCTTCACACCGCTAATGCTAAGTTCAAACTACGAGCGACAAAGCTACAAAACGGCCAAGCGTCACCAGTTACACTTTTGCCGAGTCGCCATTGAAGTGTTGCTCAAGCGCTTGTAGATATGTCGCTTGTTTGTGTCTGCGAAGCATTCCCGTATACACCGCAATACATAGAAAGCTAGCATAGCGGCAGCTAATTTAGCTAAATAACACAGTACCACAGGTAGCCATTGTGCATTTAAAAAATGTACTTTACATATGTGGTACTCCTTTAATAGCTGCCAAGCAAACACACTATGTATACAATACTAACTAATGAATGACGTGAAAGATTTTGTTATTCTGGCTAGCAGTCGTTGTGCTAAGCTAGGCTAACTGGCTGCTAGCTGCACCCTTAAAGTAACTGAAGAGATGACAGAGATATTAATCCTCTCATCTAACTCTCCGCCAGGAAGCATATGAGCGTGTTTAACAAAATACAGGAAAACGAGCAGATGTCACTCACTGGAATCTTCGCCTCATTCGCAGCATCGAAAGCGTCGCCATGGTGACAGTGAAAGCACCTCTCCACCTTGTAGCCGTTGTTGAGCAGCAGCCTCGTCATCGCCTCGTCCTTCAGGCAGTACTGCAGTGCCGTGGGAAACACCGTGTCGTTCACCACCGTGAAGTAACAGTTCACGTCCGCTTTGTTCGCCAGCAGCAGCTTCACGATCTCGTAGCGGCCCGACCGGACCGCCACCAGGAGGCAGCACAGCGGGTCCAGGTCTGTCTTCGCCCCGGCCGCCAGCAGGATTTTGGTGCAGTCCAAGTCCCCATTGGAGACGGCGAAGTACAAGGCGCTCCTCCTCATGTCCCGGTAGTTCTCTGAGCTTCTGGAGTCCATGCGGTAGTTGACGTCGAAGCCGCGGGCCAACAGGAGCTTCAGGCAGCGGCTCTGGCCTCCCTCCGCCGCGGAGTGGACCGGGCTCTGACCCGCCTCTTTGATGGCCTTCTTGGTGGTCAGAGGTAACAGCATCTTCAGAGCACTGTGGGAAAACCAAACCTATCAATTAATAAGAACCAAGGGTTTGAAAACGCTTTACGCTGTTGATGTGATTTACAAAAAACTATGAATAATGTTTGTCAACCTTTTGTTCCATGATTTAGACGAGACGGCACCGACGTCATTAAACACAAACTCTGAAGACATCAACAAGTAGTTGAAAAGATAGAAACTTTACCAAAATCTCTCTTTATTTGCGTTAAAGGAACAATGACAACAACAGGGTTTGGGACTGAAATATAATCTGATGATTTAAACAGTTTTTTGACTAAAGCTAAACTAATAGTTACGGTTTTCTTTGACGACGACTAAAATTGCAAGATTTTCTTTTGACAAAAAAACAAAAACAAAACAAAGATGAGCTTAACATGGTGAAAACTAGCAAGGACATTTGACATTGAAAAATGTATATTTGATTTAACAAAATCAGTTGATTTCAATGAAGTCGGTTTAATCAGCGATTTATTCTCTGGTTTTTTTGGGTTCTTTTTTTCTTTTACCAACGTGAATTTGCGCTGCAAAGCTGGATCTACTTTTATTTAACCTCCTCTGATGGAGTATAAACTTCTTATAGTTATCAGACAAATACATGTTTAGAATAAACTGTGAACTTATTGTCCAGTTAGCAACCGAGCTAACAAGCTATTGTTAGTTCTGCAAGACATGTGGATGATTTCAGTCTCTGGTGTGACCAGGCCATGAAGCCAGACGTCGTGTCCTCCAAGCTGCTGTAGGCGGACAGACGGGGCTCACTTGTAGTGTCCGGCGTACGCTGCCTTGTGGATGGGCAGGTGTCCGTTGGTGCTGGGCAGGTTGGGGTCGGCTCTGTTGTCCAGCAGCAGCTGAATGCAGGCGATGTTTCCTGATCCTGTGGCGTCCAACAGGACACTTTCCCCATTACAGGCCTGAGAGTTCACTTTGCTACCTGAGGAGGGAGGAGAGGGAAACAAGAGCAGGCTTGACCTGTACGCCTCAACACAGACGGGAAGTTAATACAAAATTGGACAAATAAATCCTGCACATTGTTAGAACTTGTCCAATTCAGACTGACCACAGTTCAGCAGAATCTCAATGATGTGGTAGTGCCCGTGCTCTGCAGCCACGGTGAGCGGCGTCCCCCCCGACATGTCCTTCTGGTTCACCCGGCCGCCGTTCCTCAGCAGCAGCATCAGCATGTCCACGTCGCCGCCCTTGGCCGCCTCGTGCATCGCCGTCCACCTCTTCCGGCAAACCTGCTCCACCCAGGCGTCGTGAGCGACCAGCGTGTGAGTCATCTCGAAAGAGCCGGCCTTCACCGCTGTGAGGTGAGGAAAGAAGTTTGTGTGGAAATGTTATGGACAAAGCACCAAAGAGCAATGTGACATTAAACACCAGGAAAGTCAGGGGATCGGCGAAGTCTTTAGTTTAGCGTGCTAACATTTTCTAATGATCACAAAACAAGACTTTGTCTGGATGAAGGTGTAACGGACTCTCCCTGCAGATGCATTTCTTTCTTCTTTCTAATACATATTGTTATTGTAACAATGATCCTGACTATGTGTCCTGTAGCTGTGAACACAGAGAGAATAATCACAAACTCTAATTGTAGAAAGATTTTCTTTCTCTTTTAACTTCTAGTTTTCCCAAAGTTTTCCGACATGTTTTTTACATCTACATGGCCGTTACTCTGGCGCCACCCTCAGGATAAAAGGTTTACTTTTTGTCAAATCTCACAGGTGCTTTAATTTACCACGACTTTATCAATCAATTAGTTTTCTGTCCTATGGGACCCCAGTCAAAAGCACATAATTACAGCCTCTGCAGCTTTAATACATTAGATAGATAACATGTTGGTCCTGATTTAAAGTATCAAACATGATCAAGTCTCGTGTGTTTTCTTTCTTCTGATGACATTAATCACATAACTCATATTGTTTTCAGAAGGAATAAGTTGACATTTAGCTGTGATGGTTTTTGTGGGTTGTGTAGGACGAGGGTTAAGGCGTGATAATCCTTGTTAACCACGACCTCCACCCTCCCCAGTGTTACCGAGCAGCAGCGGCGACTCGTTCTTGCTGTTGGTGTTGTGAGGCGAGGCTCCGTGCTCCAGCAGGCTCCTCACATTCTGCACCAGCCCGGCTTTCGCTGCCAGCGTCAGCGCCGTCTCTCCTTCCACGGCCGTCCTCTCCTCCAGGCTGAGCCCCTGAGCTGCCACTGACACAAACACAACCAGGTCAACGTGTGCCGACCTGGTGACACCTCGCTGCCGCTGCACGAAGGTGGAAGGCAACATCCCGTCTCAGTATTCAGGCAGACGTTATTGTGACGATGCCACCAGTCCTGTCGTCTCCGCTGCACTCAACCTGATGTGACCTGATGCTTCGTCTTAGCACCCGACCAGCTTAGCTTAGTTTAAAACACATCAGTGTGATTAATTTAACTGGCTGTGTGATGAAGAATACAGCATACAGCACGATAACGCTGTCAGAGAAGCAAATGTAAATGCAAAAGCTCATTTACTGGTTGAGTCTCTGATAAACCCACTGCTGTACACTGCTTCCTCAAAGTCATCAGACATATTCTGCTTTTAGATTTCTGATTTAACAGTTCAGCCGACCAAATCATTGAGCAAAGAATTCAGAAATACTCTTAAAGGAGACATATTGTGAAAAACATGTTTTTCGGGGGTCTTGAAGACACAGGTGCTAAACGGACAGACAGTGATACAGGTACATTCAGACAGTATGTGAACAATATGTAAACATCTTCTAATACAGGTATGAACCTGAGAATGATCATGTTGTCTTTAAAACGACTTTTATCATTCAGAGTTGTTCTTCTGACTGTCGCAAAAGAAAATTCAGTTTATACTTTTAATATATACATCTACATATTTTTCGCCTACAATAATAATTCCTCTAAAATATTATACTTTCAGTAGGAAGTGTTTCTTGCATACATCTATGTATTTATATTCTGTGACCTGCAGCCTCAGGTGAGTGAGCAGGTATCACACGCGCTGAACAAAGCACACTGGACTTGTGCTTCTGCATTAGTTAGAACAGTGTTGCTGTGACGGGACCTCCTCAGTGTAATCAGTAACTCCTTCATAAAGTCAGACATGTTGACATTTGTTTACATATTTAATTAAAAGCCCTTTTACTGAACTGCAACAGTGGAACCAGTTTCCAGTTTGTGTTCGGGAGGCAGACACCCTCTCCACATTTAAGAGTCGGCTAAAGACTTTCCTTTTTGATAAAGCTTATAGTTAGGGCTGGCTCAGGCTTGCCTTGGATCAGCCCCTAGTTATGCTGCTATAGACTTAGACTGCCGGGGGACACCTCCCTGCTCTCCTTCTCTTCCTCTCTCCTCCCCTCCCTCTCTTCTTCTCCCTCTCTATCTGTATGCATTTATGTAAATGTATGTTACTAACTCACCATCCGGGCATCATCCCGGAGGTTCTGTCTCTCATGTGGCAGGTTGCCACTGATAAAGTTTACGTCAGGATCATGAATCGTGGCTGCGCCTGCTGCCCTGGTCCTGCTGGACACCGGGAAGCCTTTTTGACATTTTCCTGGATTCATCCAAACTTTCTCTTTTTTAACACAACATCATTTCTGTCAAATGTTGTATTTGTACTATGTTGTTTATCCTGTACACACAACATCTATTGCACGTCTGTCCGTCCTGGGAGAGGGATCCCTCCTCAGTCTCTCCCTGAGGTTTCTTACATTTCTTTAATTATGGGGTTTCTTTTAGGAATTTTTTCCTTGTGCGATGCGAGGGTCTAAGGACAGAGTGTGTAAGGACAGAGGGTCTAAGGACAGAGTGTGTAAGGACAGAGGGTCTAAGGACAGAGGGTCTGAGGACAGAGGGTCTGAGGACAGAGGGTCTAAGGACAGAGTGTGTAAGGACAGAGGGTCTAAGGACAGAGTGTGTAAGGACAGAGGGTCTAAGGACAGAGGGTGTAAGGACAGAGGGTCTAAGAACAGAGGGTCTAAGGACAGAGGGTGTTGTAACCTGTACAGTCTGTAAAGCACACTGAGACAAATGTATAATTTGTGATATTGGGCTAAATGAATAAATGTGATTTGATTTGTACTAATGTACTTACATCTCAACACAGTCTGCAGAACCTCCAGGACCGGCTGGGACGCAGCTCGATGGAGGGGGAGCCAGCCGCGACTGTCTGTCTCCTTGAAGGCGAAGGTGTGCCTCAGCATCCCTTTGAGCATCAACACCTCACCTGGTCACCACGGCAACAAGACAACAGCAGGGGGGGGAGGGGCAGTCAGGAAAGAAAAAGGGATCATTTTAAAAAACAATCCAGGATTTACTGGAGCAGAATATTGTTTCCTCTTTTCTGCAGATCAACAGATGTGTTTCCACCTCTTCTCTCCCTCTCTGTGTGTCTCTGTGCCGGCCTCCTGATGCCTGGCAGTCCTCGCCTACAGCTGCTGGCCGTGTGTCTTTGGCCGTCCGCCACAGAGGAGAGCCAACAGACCAAACACAAACAACAACGCTGTGTAATGCTGAAGGTATTTCCCCGTGTGATGCCCAACCCACCTTGCTCGATGGCAGCCAGGACTCTCAGGTTTTCATCCGTCGCTGCTTCTAAACTAACAGTGAGGAGCAGACAAAGGGCCGTCAGCTGGCTTTCATCAAATCAGCTTTTTATTTCTTTTTTTTTTGGAGGAGGGTGAAGATTGTTTGTGCTTTCAATACCTTGCTGCAGATTTGAGAAAGGCATCTTGGCAGGAGTCTTGAATGTTGAGCTGGATGATGTAGTCACTGAGCTCCTCTTCACCATATTCTTCATACGTGTTCATCACTCTGCAAGCAGGAGACGCACGAGGAACAGTGATCCATAAACAGCTTTTCAAGGACCAAACTGATGGTTTTACATTCATATAAGTTAGCATGTTAACTAGAAATCACCCAAAGTGACATAAAGTGATTTTTCTGGCAGCAGAACAAGCTGAAAATTTACATTTTGTTTCTTCCTTTCACGTTGTTTGTCTACAAATTAAGAATTATGTGCAAAACCAGTTTTAATTAAAATATATACATACACATATTTTCTAGAAAAGGACGATATACCAGAAACACAACAACCCAACTCCTTATTGCCTTAAAACTGGATCAACAAATCTTTTGACGCAGTGTCAACAACAACAAACATTCAAACCTTCATTCAGCAGTTCTGCAATTTATTCCAAATCGTTTGCCAGGAACTTTCCTGGAAATTGGTTCTAATAATAAAGAGTATCGAGACGGTGTTAATTTGATAATCTTCCAATTAATGAATTCAAATAATTGCTGGTGTAACTGGAGAACCTTTTAGTCACAGCGAAGCAGGTCAGGTGAGCATGGAAATGTGTGAAATCTGTCCATATGCAAGCAAACAAATGTTTCCAATTATAAAGGAGTAAATGATTATTATTTTCTTGGCTTGGAGCTTCATATTTATCCCAAATAATTAGTACAATATTATGAATTTATATGTAACTTTTGTTTCATCATTTCAGGATCCACATTCATTTAAAACATCAATGCAAAAATAAAAAAACACCAACAATGACAATAAAACCCGCAGCACACTGAAGACCTGCAGGTGTTCATGTTATTGTGTCCACCCTCTTTGCAGCCAGAAACAGATTAAAATCCACGAACACCGACCGGCAACAGAAATGTGGATTGTTACACAAACACCTCGTCACATCCTGCACATCTCTGCAGGTGAACTGAGGAACTGCTCACCTGTGGGTGCGGAGTGGCTCGCGCTGCCCGGTCGCTCTCCACTAACAGGGGGGTTTTATATTTAGGTGTTACCTGCTCTGTCGCCTTGAAAACATCAGACTGATGAAGCACAGTGCGGGGCGTGAGTGTTCAACACCTGCTCTTAAATATAGCCGGGTTATGTGCGCTATTGTGGGAGCTAAGCGGCGGGAATCCCACAATCCTCCGGGGCTTAGACTGCGGCATCACGCAGCAACTTCCCCATCTATGTTTCCCTTCGCTGCTTTGACGAAGACCTTTGAGATGATGCATGTCTCACGACAGCTGTGCAGCGTGCAGCTGTGCGCTGTTGTGGAATTGTTTCCTGGTCTGAGTTTTAATGCAATGTAACACCACAGACATTATAAACCCTCCCCCCTTTTATTTTTCATTTATTATTATTAAAATTATATCATTTTTATATTATATAATATCAAATTCTAACTGAAGAGAAAATAACAACACAAACAGGACAGAAAATAAAGAGCAGCTTAGAATGAAATGAACAGGCAATTAAATAAATGTAGACGAGTAAAAGTAACAATTTTCATATGCTTATTGTTGATGCTAATTTCAATTACTAATAGGATATATATATATATATATATATATATATATATATATATATATATATATATATATATATTATAATATAGTAGTGGAAACCATATACCATATATATATATATATATATATATATATATATATATATATATATATATATATATATATATATATATATATATATATATATATATATTTATTTATATATATATATATATATATTATATATATATATATTATATATATTATATATATATATGTATGTCTATAAATATATTATATATATATATATATATATATATATATATATATATATAATATAAATTGTACAACAGTAAATACAAAATCTATACTTCTAAATATTAAACATATGTTATTTATAAATTATGTAATTAGAAAAATATTGCTTTAAGTTTCTTATTGACGCTGTTTTTTCTGATCATTCGTGCGTCTTGTTGTTTTCATGTTGCATCACATTCCTTCCCAGATCCCGGATCAAAATACTGCTGGTCATGTCCCAGTGTGTGGGAGGCAGTGTGTGACAGTGTGATCCTGAACAGAGGCTAACGGGATAACCAGAACCCCCTGGATAACTTAATACCTGTGTGTGACAGGTTTACACCAGGGCCCGGTCCTCCGGCTCTGCTGCATGCTCTGTGATCTCCGGGGAGCCATCTGATGTCCTGCTTCAGATTAGTGGAGCTTTATAGGGGCCACCATGTCGCCTCCTCTGGCTCACAGACTGAAATAGCAGCAGTACAGCTCATCATAAAGCTCCCATACGGTCACTGTTCAGAGAGGGAGGCTGTAAAACTACTAAAATAAGACTGGTGCTCATCCGAACACTGACACAATCTGCTTTTAGAGATGTCCAAACTTAAACAGTGCATGTCCTTTAAGTTGTTAAAGGAAATGGACTTAAGTCTCTGCATCCTCAGCGCAGTGAAAATACAAATACTTACTCCTTTTAATAGTATTTCTACCACTGTTATGCCTGTTGCACTGCGTGTGATTCGACTCCCACTTTCTACTAGTTTTGCTTCTGCAAGATCACTTAGTTCCACATGTTGATCTTATTTCTTTGGAGACCAAGCTGCGAATGCTTCCTCAGTTTGTTGTTTTAGTGTTTACAGTTTGGAGTCTTTAATTTCAACATATCTTTCTTAACTGATCCGCCAACCGTTTAAAGCTGCAGGTGAGTGCAGGCAGTCTGTATGTCACTGTGGAAAGATTGTTGGTTCAAGTCCTTCTGAAAGAACTACACAGATTTAAACATTATGATCCCACACACTCCACATTATTACCTGTCAGTTCTACATGCGATGCTAAACCACTTGTATATTTAATGTAATAAAAGAAAGGCCACCCCCCTAGTTCAAGTTCTAGCTATGTTCTATGTTTAGCATGTAAAAGTTCATAAAGCTAAAGTTAAAATAGGCCAAATGTATGTTTTAATTTAGCCAAAAAAAGAGAAAATATAAGAGAGGCTTTATTGTCATCTATCTATATACAGGTACATTATATATATATATATATATATATATATATATATATATATATATATTATATATATTATATATATAATATATATATATATATATATATATATATATATATATATATATATATTATATATATTATATATATGCACACAATAAGACACAATAACAGGTGCAGAACAAGGTGCAATATAGTGCATTAACAAACATGTTGCATAGTTCAATAATGGAAACATATAAATACAAGTAGGGTTAGTGTAAATATAGAGGAAGACAGTAAAGTCAGGTTATATTCTCACCATGAGGATATTTTTATATATATATATTTATTTATTTATATATATATATAAATAAATACATATGTTTAACATATTAACCTTCAGATTAATCACATTTACATGATTTTATATCTCCTTGTTATCAACAGGCATTTCAAACTAAACAAGAAATAAAGCTATAATATATATATATAATAATAATATCTAGCACGCGGAGTGACGTCTATGGTTGCTACAGCAACATGTCAACTCTGGCGTTGCCTGGGAACCAAGCTAACGTTAGAAAGACGGCGTTAGCTCCTTTTGCTAACTCGAAAGCTCGTTTAAAAAGGTAAAATAAATCAAAAACATCTGAAAGTAGTGACAGTGGACGGCGGGTTCTCACCCTGTCCCCGCGAGTTCACACGGACTCAGCGTCCTGGTGCATTTACAGCTCGTCTGTGGACTGAAGGTGACTTAAAGTGAGAAAGCTAACAAGCTAGCGTTAGCCTAGCGTTAGCCTAGCGTTAGCCGGACAGTTAGCTGTAGCTGCCATGTCGGAGCGAGGAGAACATGAAGAGCAGGAGGTGATCGAAGATGAAGAGGAGGAAGACGCGGAGACAAACCTACAACCAGGTGGAGATACTGCACAGCAGCCGCCAGAGGACGACAGAGAGCCGGGGGGTGGTGGAGAGGAGGCTCCAGGTGAGTCCAGTGTGTCTACAGGTGAGTCCAGTTTGACCTCTCCAGCCTGTCTGAAGGTCCTTGACAATGTTTTAACTCATAAATATTTAAATGCTCCTAAAAGTCATATATTTTTCAGATTTAATTTCACATATATTGTATATATTTTGGGATTGGCACCTTATAGTTCTCTCAGACTTTTTATATGTGCGCTCTTCTGTATTGCAACTGCTGCACAGCATTAAAATAAACAGTTGTGCTTCTTCAAGCTCCATCACAATCCTTCTGAACTGTGCAGATGTGCTGGAGGCTGCAGAAGAAGCTGGAACTCATCTGCAGGAGGACAGTGTTGGAATCTCAACAGGTGAGACCAGCAAGCTCAAAACCTGCATCTGATCACTTATCAACCCAGAAACAGAGTCAGAAGTATCGAGTATGATTCTGAAAGGTTCTGCACAATGACAACTTTTGGTACTTTAAGTATCTTTTGAAACCTTTGTACCTTTACTGACGTTACATTTTGAATGCAGGACTTTTACTTGTAACAGAGTATTTCTACACTTTGGTGTTAGTACTTTTACTGAAGTAAAAGATCCTGAGTACTTCTCACACTGTACAGATGTGCAGGAGGGACAAGCTGAAACTCGACACGATGATGCCGAGCAGCTCCAAGAGCCTCAGAGAAGAGACCATGTTGGAAACTCTACGGCAACAGGTAACTCAGATGTACAGGTTCTCATAGTAGAATAAACAATATACAGTACTTAAACACATATGATGACACAGAACATGTATATATTAACATATAAACATTATATCTATTATAAACATGCTCTGATTATACTGTATATGTTCATATAGAATCCATGAAGAGCAGGCGTTGTAACTGATGTGTAAAGTATCTGTTATGTTCAGTATATGTGAAGAGAATAATAAAAACAGCAAGAAAATAAAGATATATATTATGTAAAAACGGAGTTTCTGCATCAAACTTCTGTCTTTGAATAAACCTCGTTCCTGATTCACTTAGTTTATCTTCCACATTTCATTCTGTGAGTTTGTCTCACAAAGATCTGTTGACACATCTGCCAAATCCATTCGACACAGATCATTCAATTTAATTATAATTCACATTTGCAGGGTGATAAAATGCGGCGGCACGACACAAACATACCATAACAAACGAATGCAGATCGTATTCATGTTGGCGCAGAAGTGAAGTGCCTGAGATGTGCTGTTTCTAGGTAACCTGAGGGGAAATATGAGGCTGAATTATGCAACATGAGGATGAATATCAAGTTTTATTAGACGGCAAACACAAAGAAATAATTAGTAAAGCGTTTGTTGGTTTTGCATCAACCTTAATGTCATGATAAAGAATCCCACAATATGAAAAAGTTCTGATTGATCTTTTATTAAGTATATGCACATTTATCTGATCTTTTTTATCAATTTATCTTTTATTTTGAAAATGTTTCCTTTCATTTTTCAAACTGTTAAACTCACAACATATAATCCTGTAACTTCTATATCTGTGAGTGAAGATCATTTTATAAACAAACAACAACACCTGCACATGTCTTAAATGAAAGGGATGAGTGTCGGTCTGTGACGTCTCTGTGTGGTTGCAGTGAAGGTGGTGCTGGTGCCGGAGGGTCACGTGATGACCGTAGCCTTCGCCATCGGCCTCAGCATTCAGGAGCTGAAGCTTCATCTCGCCGCGGAGCTCAGAGTTCCTGCTGAGGTGCTGCAGATCTCTCTGGACGGTGCGTCTGTTTCTCTGCTGACAAACGAGAAGATGCTGCACGAGATGGAATCAAAAAGTCTTGATGATGAAGAGCTCTGACGCTCTGACTCAGCATGTAGTGGTCATTCAGAGAACTGTACACTTCTGCTTGATGTTAAAAGGAATTATGAGAGAACGTACGATCCTCACGTGATCCTCACGTGGTCCTCACGTGGTCCTGACGTGATCCTGACGTGATCCTCACGTGATCCTGACGTGGTCCTCACGTGGTCCTCACGTGATCCTGACGTGATCCTCACGTGATCCTGACGTGATCGTCAGGATCCGTGATCCTCACGTGATCCTCACGTGACCCTCACGTGAGGATCACGTGGGTGCTGTGAAATGCAATTATTTGAAAAAGACCAAATATGAGTGAAAAGAGTCGTTCCACTTCTCTGAGTCTCTGTTGTCTTACAGGCAGACTGGTGGAAGAGCAGCAGAGCCTCATGCAGCTCGGGGTGCGGCCTAACGGCTCCACCCGCATGGAGATGAGCTCCACCGACCCAACCGCCCACCCGCTCCGCCCGCTTCGCCCCCCAGAGCACGACAACATGCCGGACGTCATCACCGTCCGAGTCCAAACAGGTGTGAATACCCTGCTCTGCGTTGTGTTGCAGAGATATCTAGTGAAGGAAAGCCCCGTCCTGAAACAGTAATAATACTAACACTAGGGGGGGGGGCGAGGGAAGGAAAGCCCCGTCCTGAAACAGTAATAATACTAACACTGGGGGGGGGGGGGGCGAGGGAAGGAAAGCCCCGTCCTGAAACAGTAATAATACTAACACTGGGGGGGGGGGGGGGCGAGGGAAGGAAAGCCCCGCCCTGAAACAGTAATAATACTAACACTGGGGGGGGGGGGCGAGGGAAGGAAAGCCCCGTCCTGAAACAGTAATAATACTAACACTGGGGGGGGGGGGGCGAGGGAAGGAAAGCCCCGTCCTGAAACAGTAATAATACTAACACTGGGGGGGGGGGGGGCGAGGGAAGGAAAGCCCCGCCCTGAAACAGTAATAATACTAACACTAGGGTATTATTAGAGACAAAATGAATCTCCTCCTGACCTCAATCAGTAACGACTTAACTTCAATTGTTGGAATTTTAAAAACATCTGTAACTCCTGAAATATATCTCGACTGTTTTACTCCAATCAACCTTAACCAACTAACTTCAACAATCTCATCGTCTAAGCATCAACCTGTCTTTTAGACCCGATTCCAACTAAACTGTTTAAAGAAGTTTTACCCTTAATTAACGCTTCGTTATTAAATATGATCAACCTGTCTCTATTATCTGGCTACTTACCACAATCCTTTAAAGTAGCTGTAATAAAACCACTTCTTAAAAAGCCTAGTCTTGATCCAGAGGTTTTAGCCAACTATAGGCCGATATCTAACCTTCCCTTTCTCGCTAAGATCCTTGAGAAAGCAGTAGCAAAACAGTTGTGTGACTTTTTACATAATAATAGTTTATTTGAGGTTTTTCAATCTGGATTTAGAGTTCATCATAGCACAGAGACGGCACTGGTGAAAGTTACCAATGACCTTCTATTGGCATCAGACAAAGGACTTGTCTCTGTTCTTGTCTTGTTAGACCTCAGTGCTGCTTTCGACACTGTTGATCAGGACATTCTACTACAGAGACTGGAACATTGTGTTGGCATAAGAGGAACCGCACTAAGCTGGTTCAAGTCCTATTTATCTGAGCGATCTCAAGTTTGTACTTGTTAACGATAAATCCTCCATGACAGCCAAAGTCAGTCTTGGAGTTCCGCAGGGTTCTGTACTTGGACCGATTCTATTCACCTTATATATATGCTTCCTTTGGGCAATATTATGAGGAACCACTCTTTAAACTTTCATTGTTATGCGGATGATACCCAATTATATCTATCAATTAAACCAGATGAAACCAATCAATTGGCTAAACTTCAAGCATGTCTTAAGGACATAAACAACTTGGATGGTCCTGCAACTTCTTGATGTTAAACACAAACAAAACTGAAGTTATTATACTTGGCCCTAAACGCCTCCGAAACACATTTTCTAATGACAGAAGCTCTGTATGGCATTAATTTGCCCTCCAGCACCACTGTAAGGAATCTTGCCGCCATCTTTGATCAAGATCTGTCGTTTAACTCCCACATAAAACAAATCTCAAGGACTGCCTTCTTTCATCTACGTAACATTGCAAAAATAAGACACATCCTCAAAATGATGCAGAAAAACTAGTCCATGCATTTGTTACTTCAAGGCTGGATTACTGCAACTACATTGTTATCAGGTTGTTCCAAAAAGTCGCTTAAGACTCTTCAGTTGATCCAAAATGCAGCGGCACGTGTATTGACAAGAACAAGGAAACGGGATCATATTACTCCTGTATTAGCTGCTCTGCACTGGCTCCCGGTAAAATACAGAATAGAATTCAAAATCCTTCTCCTGACTTACAAATCAATTAATGGTCAGGCTCCAGCATATCTTAAAGATCTCATAGTACCTTATAAACCAACTAGAGCATTGCGCTCCCAGACTGCAGGGTTACTTGTGGTTCCTAGAGTCTCTAAGAGTACAATGGGAGCCAGAGCCTTCAGCTATCAAGCTCCTCTCCAGTGGAACCAGCTTCCAGTTTGTGTTCGGGAGGCAGACACACTCTCCACATTTAAGAGCAGGCTGAAGACTTTCCTTTTTGATAAAGCTTATAGTTAGGGCTGGCTCAGGTTTGCCCTGGATCAGCCCCTAGTTATGCTGCTATAGGCTTAGACTGCCGGGGGACACCTCCCTGCTCTCTTCCTTCTCTTCCTCTCTCCTCCCCTCCCTCTCTTCTTCTCCCTCTCTATCTGTATGCATTTATGTAAATGTATGTTACTAACTCATCATCCGGGGTATCATCCCCAGAGTTTCTGTCTCTCATGTGGCAGGTTGCCACTGATAAAGTTTACGTCAGGATCATGAATCGTGGCTGCGCCTGCTGCCCTGGTCCTGCTGGACACCGAGAAGCCTTATTGACATTTTCCTGGATTCATACAAACTTTCTCTTTTTCAACACAACATAATTTCTGTCAAATGTTGTATTTGTACTATGTTGTTTATCCTGTACACACGACATCTATTGCACGTCTGTCCGTCCTGGGAGAGGGATCCCTCCTCAGTCTCTCCCTGAGGTTTCTAACATGTTCCCACTTTAATTTTGGGGTCTAAGGACAGAGGGTGTCGTAACCTGTACAGTCTGTAAAGCACACTGAGACAAATGTATAATTTGTGATATTGGGCTATACAAATAAATTTGATTTGATTTGATTTGGGGGGGGGGGGGGCGAGGGAAGGAAAGCCCCGTCCTGAAACAGTAATAATACTAACACTAGGGGGGGGGCGAGGGAAGGAAAGAGAAAGAGAAAAACAAAGAATGACACGGTTAACAGGGGGGGGGGGCAGATGTCAGTTGAGAAGAGGAGGGACTGAAACATGGAGAGGGACTGAGAGTAACAGAGGTCTTGGGGGAGGGAGTTCCAGAGCCTGGGGGCTGCCCTGGAGAAGTCTGTCTCCAAAGCTGCTCAGGTTGGATTTGGGGGCGGAGAGGAGACCAGCTGAGGTGGATCTGAGGGAGCGTGGGGGTTGGTAGGGGGAGATGAGGTCAGTGAATAGGAGGGGGCTAGGTGGTGCTGGAGGGCTTTGTGAGTGAGGACCAGGAGTTTGTATTCGGGGGGAGACAGGTAGCCAGTGGAGTTCTTTGAGGACTGGGCTGATGTGGTGCCAAGATTTGTTGTGTGTGTGTGTGTGAGGAGTCGGGGGGGCGGAGTTCTGGACCAGTTGGAGTGTGTTGATGGAGCTCTCTGTAAAATGAGTCTCTCTGACTTCCAGAGGAGGACATGTTCCAGGAGGTGGTGGTGGAGATTGAGCGTCCGCCCCAGCAGAAGGTGTTCCTGGGCGGCTATAAACACCGGCTGACGGGGGCGCAGTACCACCACGCCACCGTCCAGACGCTGCCCAAGAGCAGCCCTGACAGAGGAGTGGCGGTCTTCAGCCGCAACACGCAGGTACAGCACAGAACCGCAAAACAAAAGCATCAGTGGCACACGTTCAGGAGATGCTATCTGTAAAATAAGAGATCATTATAATTAGAAGCTGTGTGTGTGTGTGTGTGTGTGTGTGTGTGTGTGTGTGTGTATGTGTGTGTGTGTGTGTGTGTGTGTGTGTGTGTGTGTGTGTGTGTGTGTGTGCATGTGTGTGTGTGTGTGTGCGTGTGCGTGTGTGTATGTGCTTGTGTGTGTGTGTGTGTGTGTGTGTGTGTGTGTGTGTGCGTGTGTGTGTGTCTGTGTGTGTGTCTGTGTGTGTGTGTGTGTGTGTGTGTGTGTGTGTGTGCGTGTGTGTGTGTCTGTGTGTGTGTCTGTGTGTGTGTGTGTGTGTGTGTGTGTGCATGTGCATGTGTGTGTGCATGTGTGTGTGCATGTGTGTGTGTGTGTAAAGGTCACTCATTACAGAACACGACTTCATGTACAAATGAAACATTCTAATGACAGCGAGACTTTAAAGGAGCTTCTAGAAGCAGAAGACGAATGTTCACAGGAACACCTCTGCATTCATTTTCCTAATATGAAGAAGAAGATGAATAAAACACGATGTGAGCTCCACTATAGTTCAGAGACCAGTGAAGAAGTACCAGACCGGGAGTATCTTTGTGAAACGCAGCATGCAGAGACTTCAAGTCGCTTCCTTCAGGATCATTTAGGAGCGCTGCTCGTGAGTTATATTGAGAGGTGTTTGTGATATGTTGTCACCTCGTGAGACTAAATATTAGTTCAACAGTTTAACAGCAGCAGAAACTGCAACGACACTATAAACTTCATGAAAGTGTGCGTTACAGTATTTCACGACATGATGCGCTGAACCTTCATATTTCTGAGTGAATCTTTCTTTGCATTAAAGGAACACGTTGGACTGAAGTCCTTCATCTTCAGTTCAAGTCCTTCATCTTCAGTTCAAGTCCTTCATCTTCAGTGTCACCAGGTGTTCTAGATTTTGGGGCGATATTAATGTCGATGTAATAAACTCAGTTCTAAACACGTTCTCACTCCCATCTTGTCCCATATGGTAACGACCTCTTGGTGTCACTGTTTAACACACTGGGTACCTTTTTTAGCGCCATTTTTCAACGTGCATTGCAACGCGTTGTTCCCGGTACAAGACGTAAATATGTACCGTACATGCCGCAAGTTAAGTATGTTACGTCACTACTTGGTTAGGTCTAAGATGAGATGCTTTGGGTTAATGTTACTAAAATAAGTCAAATCGTTGAGTTTTGGAACATCCTGTGTTTTTTGGTCCATCCGTCCAACACAAGCTCCTCCCTTTGCAGACTTTCTCGCTCTTTGTAGTCACCTGACTTCCTCCTTTCTCCCGTCATGGTTACAACGGCCTCTAGAAGCAGCCTTGCACTTCCAACACTGATGCCAGAGCTGGACATGTACCCAGGAAGTCATGAATATAAGATCAAGGCAGATCCTGCAGCCGCAATCCAAAAGGAGTGTTTCTTTGTGGCTTTGCAGGTAGTCACCTCCTGCACACACACACACACACACACACACACACACACACACACACACACACACACACACACACACTAATGAGAGGTTGGCATACGTGACACAGAGCTGCAGTAATGAGACCTCTGTGTGTCTGATGCTGTGTGATGAGGAACTGTTGTTCCACAGTAAAGACTGTTTACACATCACAGGGTCGCAGCCTGTCGGCCTCGTTATCTTCTTCCTTTACTGCACATCATATATCATCTACTCCTAATGCTTTTTAGTTTTAGTTTATATACAGTTCCCCTAAAGTATTCCTCAAACTGTAGTTAAAAATGAAAAGGAAGGGCACAACCGAGAAACATGAAACATGTATAAAGGCAGCGACGCGACCTTTGACTCTTTGTTACAGCAGGAAACATCTGGAACATCAGCACGCTTAACAACCCAAATAAATAACAAGACACTGAATACATAATGCAATAAAAGAAAAGAATATATAAATAAATAAGTGATGAACTGATCCTCTTGTTGCTCGTCACGTCGTTGTTCTTGGAACTGAAGAATATTTTCCAGCTGCAACTGTATAAATATAAAGATGTAAAACGTGTACTGTCCAGAACTCTTAGATGTTCCCAGACTTTAAAAGGTCATCAATAATTAAAGGCTTGACTGAGACTTCAAAGGTACTCCAGCTTCATCAATCTGTGTCACAAGCCTGGGAAACGTTGCTCTGCAGCTCATCTCGCCTCCAGTGAACCTCAATTACCAGCCTGAAGCCGGTGACCTCGGCTGTGGCCTGGAGGTGTCCGCAGCCGCCCTGCTCCCCTCCATTAGACAGCTCATCCATATCAGCAGACAGAGTCTGTCTGCGGGGCGGGGAGCTGATCCCTCCGGCAGAATCTCAACACAAGATGTTATTCAACTAGTTGAGGATGCTGCTCCAGCAGAAGAAGTGTCCTCAGGGAACACGTCTCATGTCGGCTTCTCTCCTCAGGGAATGTTTTCTATAAAGTTTGGGACTCTTACTGAGACGATATTGGATCTGCACTGTCTGTCTTCCATGTGGCCAGGGTTTCTTCAGTCTTAGGTTAGGGTTAGGGTGAGGTGAGGGTGAGGGTGAGGGTTAGGGTTAGGGTTGATGATGGATGTAATCCCAACTATCTCTTTCTTTTATTTGTATTTCTTATTCTTATGCTGTTTTCTTCTGTATTGTATATGAAAATGTAATATATATAATCTGTGTCTGTGTCAGACAGTCGAGCTGAAGTCTCAGGCGCAGCAGTGTCCGCTCAGCGTCTCCACCCAGATGAGCGGGATCGGCTGCTACGTCTCCTGTATGGACGACAAGCTGGTCGCCCCTGGCAACTACATCACAGCTGCCGAGTATCATAACGAAAGGCTGAGAGCTGTGAGTGTGTGTGTGTGTGTGTGTCTTTTTATAAATCATTTCTGTCCTATTGTATTCCAGTTAATGTAGATATTATCAATATGGCATTTTTCATTTTGTATAAGTGGATCATGTGTTCTGCTTGTGGCACTGGAGGAAAGCTCAGAGGGTTCTGCAGTTTGAGGTCAAATCGACACGTAGATTTGAAATATCTTGCACTGAACGAAACCTTTTTTGGTTCGTCCGTCCCACTCTCAGGAACATGATATTGAAGGAAATTCCGTCGCCCTTCGGTTGATGACTCCAGGTGTTAAAGGTCACAGTGACGCTTTTGGCCATAACTCAAGAATTCATAGGTTAATTATAATAATTTAACATAAATGTCTAATAGGATGAAATGATGACATTTTAGACAGACATGTAAACTGACACTTCACTGGTCGGCAAAGGAGAACAATTCGATAATTCTATTTTTTTTAATAATGAATTATTTTTTGCGTTTTGAGCTCTGGATGGAACATCATGAGCACTCAACACATCAGCAAACAATACCACATTAAACAATACAACAGTCAGGGTGAGCTCAGACATGTACACACTGAAGCTCACCAGCTTTCAGTTCAATTATTCCATTGCTTAGATATGTCGACAATCTCAAAGGCTCAGCGGTACACACACACTCGTACACATTTTATAATACTGTTCGTCTGAAATTTCTATATTTAGCTTCGATTTCTGGACTAAACTTTCTTGCCAATCTTCCCGATTGCAACGGAAAATTAAATAAAACAAATAGAATATTGTGATAGAATAAAATATTATAAATAAACAACTTTTATTTTAACAAGGATTATTACTAGGGCTGTCGAATTGGCGCGTTCATTTCGATGAATTAATCACAGAAAGAATATTAATGCAGATTAATTGCGCTCTTAGATGCCGCTGACTTCACCACCACAGATATTATATGCAGCCTCTTTTGTCCCCCCCCCCCCCCCCCAGGTGATCCGCCTGCAGTCGTTTGCTCGCCGCTGGCTGGCCCGGCAGGAGGTGGAGCGTATGAGGAGCAACCGGGACCGGCGGCTGGTCTGGCTGGAGCTGCAGGAGAGGAAGAGGACGGAGGAGAAGGAGGAGCAGCTCAGAGACCGCCGCCACCGCTGGATGAAGCCGCAGAGGGGGGAGGACTTCCACCTGCTGTACCACGCTCTAGAGAGTAGGTTGAGGCGGGTGGGGGTGGGGGTGGGGTGGTGAGTGAGAAATGTTCTAACTGTGTGTTTCAGAGTGGAGGTGTGAGGAGGAGCAGCGCATCAACTCGTCCCTTAGAGGAGCTGAGAGGAAGGCAGCTCTCTGCTCGCTGCTGGAGCAGGAGACACAGCTCATCGCCGCCATCGGACGCCATCGCATCGCCGTCCAGAACAACAACTATGACACAATAGTCAGAAACTTCCTGGACAAGGTCAGAGGTCACTGCTCGTCCTCCACTCTCAGCTCTCTCAATCCAGACCAAAACCTTTTACAGTGATTTAGTCAAAAGAAAGTCAGGAAGTAGTGTTGGAAGTAGAAAAGTAGTAGTAGGGAGGGGAAAGCAGAAGTAGTATGTGTAGTAATATCAGGGACTGTAAGGTACTGCTGCCACTACAAGTTGTGAGAGTACTACTAGTACTAGAGATGTAGGAATACGATTAATAGCAGCAGTGACGTAGAAGGAGGAGGATGAGGAGTATAAGTATTAGTACTGTGTGAGGAGTTGAAGGGGAAGAAGTAAAAGTCTTTGTAGCTTACTGTTAGTACTTTTACAATTTGTATAAGTAGTAATATTAGTAAGAGGCAGAGGAGGAGAAGTAGTAAGAGTAGTTGTGGTTGTTGTGGTAATACCAGTATCACAGTACGTGTAGTAGTAATTGTAGGATTAACAACACTGTTATTTGCATGAGTAGTAATAGTAATGTAGCAGTAGGGTTAGTAGAACAGCAGCAGTATTATTAGCAGTAGTAGTACCAGCAATATTATGAGCAGTAGTGTTAGTAGTATTATTAGCAGTAGTGTTAGTAGTATTGTGAGCAGTAGTGTTAGTCGTATTATGAGCAGTAGTGTTAGTCGTATTATGAGCAGTAGTGTTAGTAGTATTATGAACAGTAGTGTTAGTAGTATTATGAGCAGTAGTGTTAGTAGTATTATGAGCAGTAGTGTTAGTAGTATTATGAGCAGTAGTGTTAGTAGTATTATGAACAGTAGTGTTAGTAGTATTATGAGCAGTAGTGTTAGTAGTATTATGAGCAGTAGTGTTAGTAGTATTATGAACAGTAGTGTTAGTAGTATTATGAGCAGTAGTGTTAGTAGTATTATGAACAGTAGTGTTAGTAGTATTATGAGCAGTAGTGTTAGTAGTATTATTAGCAGTAGTGTTAGTCGTATTATGAGCAGTAGTGTTAGTAGTATTATTAGCAGTAGTGTTAGTAGTATTGTGAGCAGTAGTGTTAGTCGTATTATGAGCAGTAGTGTTAGTCGTATTATGAGCAGTAGTGTTAGTAGTATTATGAACAGTAGTGTTAGTAGTATTATGAGCAGTAGTGTTAGTAGTATTATGAGCAGTAGTGTTAGTAGTATTATGAGCAGTAGTGTTAGTAGTATTATGAACAGTAGTGTTAGTAGTATTATGAGCAGTAGTGTTAGTAGTATTATGAGCAGTAGTGTTAGTAGTATTATGAGCAGTAGTGTTAGTAGCAGCAGCACTAACAGTGCCGTGGTGTGTTTCAGTCTGCAGCTCCTCATCAGTGGCGTGCAGCAGATGGTAAAATGATAGAGATGGAAGGTCAACACACCAGCAGAGCCAGAGAGCTGCGAGATCTGTACAACAACATCAGCCTGTCCACTGTCAGCCAGGAGCAGAGACTCCACTTCCTCCTCACACTCAAACACACTGTCAAGGTACCACACACACACACACACACACACACACACACACACACACACACACACGAATGGTGCAGGGTCTTCAGTCTAACTCAAAACACAAATGTCTAATGCCATGTTTGTGTGTCACAATAGTACAATTGTTGTTGTCTATCTGTTATTGTTGATCATTGTTTTTATCCTTATTGGCCAGGAGCACGAGTGCCAGCTGACCCGGGACGTGGTGGATTTGATTGACCGGGAGGTGGACCTGATGACTCGGGGGGTTAAGGCAGGCAGTTTGGAGGGGCTAAGGAAGAGGATCTCCACTCTGTTCCTCCAGTACATCAAAACACCAGCGTTTAACCCCGAGGTGGCCAAACTGCTGAAGGTGAGCACAGATCAGAAACTTTGGATTTATAATTGCATATAAATATCTCCATATAATCCTAAATCCATGCCAGGTTCCCCAGAATCCCTCTCAGCTGAAGAACGACGTGTTCCTCTGCCGCGGCTGTCATCGCTACCTTCACTCCTCTGACTTCAACCCGTCCGCCAGCGTCCGTCGGAGTGGGCGGTGCCGAGACTGCACTGGACTCAACAACATAGCTAGATCCCGCGATGACTCCTCCTGCTACAAGAACATCCTGAGGAGGCTGAGAGCTGACGAGCTGCGGCTCAACGAGGAAGCCAAGATCCCCTTCCTGCTGCAGGTGACTCACATTCACTTGCACGTCTTTCACACCTGAGACCTGAGCGTCGGACCTGGACTACCCGTGTTCAACGACCAAGTCAACACAAGACCTGGGTCACAATGCATACCTCACGTGCTGCTGGGGTTCCACACCTGGAACCCTCTTCTCACGCTCTTCTGATTTCTACCTGTGTGTCCTCTCAGGTGGAGGACGTGCGCTACCTGGTGGAGGAGGTCTGGGCATCCAGCTCTGATCTCCACGCCAGCAGCCTCAACAACCTGATGTTTGTCCGCTGGGAGCGTCGGAGGGACTGGAGCCCGTGGAACTGCATCCTGCTGTCCAAGGAACAGACTTCAGCTCACTTGGAAGTGGAAGACGTCCACAAGGTGTGTCTCTGTAAACATTTACACATGTGGACCTCGTCTCCACCTGGCGCTGAAATGACATATACGCATTACGAGCAGGTGTTAGGAGCAACATTTCCTTGTATAGTTCCTGCGTTTAGCTAACATTTGGTGTCTGCTACCACGTTTGAAACACATGTACTGTTTGTGAAAGCGAGTGTCCCTCCTGTGTCTGTCCCTCATGTGTCTGTCCCTCCTGTGTCTGTCCATGTGTCTGTCCCTCCTGTGTCTGTCCATGTGTCTGTCCCTCATGTGTCTGTCCCTCCTGTGTCTGTCCCTCATGTGTCTGTCCCTCCTGTGTCTGTCCATGTGTCTGTCCCTCCTGTGTCTGTCCATGTGTCTGTCCCTCCTGTATCTGTCCCTCATGTGTCTGTCCATGTGTCTGTCCCTCCTGTATCTGTCCCTCCTGTGTCTGTCCCTCATGTGTCTGTCCCTCATGTGTCTGTCCCTCCTGTGTCTGTCCCTCATGTGTCTGTCCCTCATGTGTCTGTCCCTCCTGTGTCTGTCCCTCATGTGTCTGTCCCTCCTGTGTCTGTCCCTCATGTGTCTGTCCCTCATGTGTCTGTCCCTCCTGTGTCTGTCCCTCATGTGTCTGTCCCTCATGTGTCTGTCCCTCCTGTGTCTGTCCCTCATGTGTCTGTCCCTCATGTGTATGTCCCTCCTGTGTCTGTCCCTCATGTGTCTGTCCCTCCTGTGTCTGTCCCTCCTGTGTCTGTCCCTCATGTGTCTGTCCCTCCTGTGTCTGTCCCTCCTGTGTCTGTCCCTCCTGTGTCTGTCCCTCATGTGTCTGTCCCTCATGTGTCTGTCCCTCATGTGTCTGTCCCTCCTGTGTCTGTCCCTCATGTGTCTGTCCCTCCTGTGTCTGTCCCTCCTGTGTCTGTCCCTCCTGTGTCTGTCCCTCCTGTGTCTGTGTTCAGGGGTACGAGGCGAAGTTCCTCCGCAGGATCGAACACAAACACATGCTGGCTCGCCGTCACTTCAGCCAGATCACCGTCATGTCCGAGTACCTGGAGGCTTGGCCGTCCGCTACCCTGGGCAACCAGCTTGTCACCAAACCCATGACAGGCAAGCCCACCATCTGCACCCCACCGGGATCAGCTCATTAGGACCCCCCCCCCCCCCCCTAATTAATCCTGCTTTTGATTCTTGTATGTTCATTTCAGTTTGAGTACTTTTATTTTGAAAGTAGGATGTAGTTACCTTTGCACTGCACACTTCCTGAAAGAACGCTGACAAAAAATGCGCACACACTTCGGGCTCAACACGTTTGTATAATCCGTCAGGAGATGAGATCTGACTCCGAACATCTTCTGTGATTCTGGCCAATCACAGCTTTTGAAACTTTAAGTACATCGTGCTGAAACTTCTGCACTTTCACTTTAGTAGGATTTTAAATCCAGGACTTTTACTTTGTGGTATTAGTAATTGATTAAGACTGTAAAAGAGAATACATTTTCTCTGAAGCCTCCGTACATTTATCCAGCGGTGAATTAGCGTCATTGTAAAACTGAATAATAGTTACAGAACCAGGTGTGGTATTATTCTGAGAAAGAACTCTGAACTTCCTAATTAAAGTCATACGTTTAGGAGAAATAAATCAAACATTCTCTGAGATTAAAGATTACATAATTATTATTGTTTTGTGATGGAACCATATATCTTATCTTTCTAGTGCAAATTCGTGACTTTAATCAAAGAGAATATAAAAAATAAATTCTCGTAATGTTGTTTCTTGTAAATATACCCATATATAATATACATTTATTTCTCCTAAATATTCGACTTTTATCTCTGAAATTTGTATATTTCTTTCTGAAAACATTACCCCCTCCCTGCCTCGGTAATTTATTTATTTTTCCTACAATCGCCCTAATACCCCATCATACGTTTGTGTGTTGTTGGTGTGGAATATTATATTATATTATAATATTACATTGTATTTCATTACATTATATTTTATATTATATATTATATTATATTATATTGTATTATAATATAATATTTTATTATATTATATTTATAATACACTTAAATCCACGGTTAAAATATTCCCAGCAGGCTTCTTTTAATCTTCTGCCCCTGACATTACTACTGACACAAGTACAACTGTTCTGCCCTTACAGTGCGTATCACTATGCGTAGCTAGACAGTTAGCTAACATTCAAAAGTCCTCCAATAAAGATGCAAGGTTTGCTTTCTTGACTTTACTGTTCTTCTTTTACTTTGTAAAAAGACAAATAGTCTCCAAGGCTCAAGCATCAGACAGAACACAGTTTACCTGGAGTCTCTGCTCCACGTGTTGATCTCCATGCTCCGTTTACAAAGATCCTTGCAAAGCAGGAGCGCTCACTCTGACACGCACCAGCAAACCAACAAACCTAGGAGCGCTCACTCTGAGCCAAAAAACATGTCCCAACTCTATAAACATAGAAATAGGCAGCACAACAACCACTACTACTAGTAGAATAAATACTATTATTATTATTATTATTATTATTATTATTATTATTATTATTATTATTATTATTATTATTATTACTATTATTATTATTATCAGCACTATAGTGATACTTCTATTACTATTACCAAAGCTACTCCACCTAATTCCTCAGTGTGTATTACTTCCCCTCGTTCTTTTGTTACTACCCGTAGTATTACTACTAATGCCGCTGATGAGGGTAATTCCTCCCTTGGTGTTGTCTTTCAGGCTGCTGTGCCTCAGCCTGCAGCTCCCAGCAGGAGTAAACGGGACCTGTTGGTGTGAAGCCACGTGCATCAGCCCGACCTCATCTTCTCCGAGTACCTCAACCAGTGAGTGGTGCGCCACGAGGAAGCCACTGGAAAGGGAACTTGAAGAGAAAATAAAGCGAATAATTAAACAGAAAATCCTGTGAAGGCATTTTTGCAATTTAAAATCCCCCTGTGAAGAATGTTTGCTTAATTTAGTCTGGACAGCAGAACATCACAGAACAACGGATTCAAAGCTTCTGTGTGCATTTAAAAAATGCAATTAAATGAAATCCAGCTCATGTTCTGTCCTCCTACACGTCTTTACATTCAGGATTTACACAAACTGCACCTGCATTCACTTTTAGTGCCCTCCTACACAGATATCCTGCAATAAAATAGACTTATTTTGTAAAACAATAATACAACTTACATTTCTTCTTTTTGGCAATAAGCAAAAAAACATTTTCTTATCAGAAATGAATCTGAATTTTAATATTAGTCAAGCTTTGAAGATTGGAAGCTCATTTCTGTTAGTAAAATAAGAAGAACAGATCCTGTAAGTCATTATAATGAGAAACGTTCTCATTATAATGAGTATCTCAAAGTAGTGACAAAAGTTCTCAAATTAATGACTTAAAATCTTAAAATAATGAGATTATATCTCAAAATGATGAATGAAAATAATTACTTCCATGTTACATACATTAAATCTGGTACAGGTCATTATATTGAAGGATGGGCTTCTATATTAAAGAACAAACTGTAGACCTTGTGAGATTAAAATAACTCTGGATGTGGATAACTTTGATGATTGTTTGATATAATCTCAGAA
This sequence comes from Cottoperca gobio, assembly GCF_900634415.1. Taxonomy (NCBI): domain Eukaryota; kingdom Metazoa; phylum Chordata; class Actinopteri; order Perciformes; family Bovichtidae; genus Cottoperca; species Cottoperca gobio. The sequence continues at coordinate 26,056,059 of NC_041360.1, forward strand.
CTCTGATCCATTTCATTTCAACACCAGCTGAGACATGAGCGTCAATGCTAATGTTAGCATTAGCAGTGTGATGGTGTCAGACAGGTTAATTGTGAGCGCCGCTGATACTCTGTCTGTGTGCACTGAACACACACACACACAGACACACACACACACACACACACACACACAGACACACACACACACACACACACACACACACACACACACACACACACACACACAGCTTCAGGTTCCTGTGGCGATGTGGAGGAGAGCAGTCTGAGAAAGAGACAGCAGCAAGAAAAGTCATAGCAGAAGAGTACAAGTCGCTGAAACCATGAGGTTCATTCATTCCTTTAGTTATATGTTTAATTATTATTAGTTCATTCGTATGTTCCTTCATTCATACTGTCAATCAGTTACACGTTCATTCATTAATTTTACTCATCCACTCATTTATTAACTTACACTGTATGTGTAAAATAAAACCTTTACAAGAGGATAGAATGAAACCAAATGAAGTCTTTAACTGACAACCTTTAAACATGTTAGATGTTATGTTGATTTAGTTAAAGACAAATGTCTTTTCAAACTGAGCTGTTATGTTTGTTCCTTCAGTTTGTTTCTATTTTTTGGGATTTACTAAAGCTTTTGGAAAACTTGAAGTCTTTCTAACTGTTAATAAAGTTTGATTGAAAATGAATGAATGCACACGATATAGTTCATACGCTGCACCTGGTACAGGAACATTACTGTGTTGGTGTCAGCAGCTGCAGCAGAAGCAGCGAATACAAGTCAAACAAAACCTGCAAAACACCCACACGCACGCCCACACGCACGCCCACACACACGCTATAACTTCTTCTGTATTTAAGGCTCTTATTAGACTGACGAGTGTTAAAATACACCAGAGAAACACTGACCTCTAGTGGCCACAGTGTCTCTAAATTACAAGCCATTTATATATATATATATATATATATATATAAATATAATATATAAATACAAAAAAAAATATATATATATAGATATATAAATAAATATATATATATATATATATATATATATATATATATAAATATATATATAAATATATAAATACAAAAACAAATATATATATATATATATATATAGATATATAAATATATATATATAGATATATAAATATATATATCTATATATATAGATATATATATTAAAAATATATATATATATAGATATATATATATATTAAAATATATATATATATATATATAAATATAAATACAAAAAAAAATATATATATATATATATATATATATATATATTAGTTTATATTCCAATGCCTCACTTGGTCTGTCATGTTTAACAGAATATCTATTTAATTCATGAACATATTCTCAGAATATTTGATTTGAACTACTCACTTAAGCTCATTTGTGTTGCAAAGGTTGAGTAACTAGTTACATTCATATGTAGGTGTGTTGATGACTCCTCACTAGATTATGTTAAACATCGTATGTATAATATCCTGTTTCTGTTCCAGACACACACATGTTGCTTCTCTTTGCAGTCAAAGATTGTCTATGTGAGAAGATCACATCACACGGCGGGTGAAACTAAAACCCTTTCTGATCTGCAAAAGTGTGCGTTTATCTTCTCTGTTAACACAATGTGTTCCAGTGCTGAACGTAAAACAGAAATGGTTTGTTTTTTGTGTGCATGTGCAAAACATTTGGATCTTTAATGGCCCACTATATAGATAAATAATGTAAATATATCTGAGGGCTATAAATAAATGGATGAGCAATAATTTCTTAAAATTAAATGAGAACAAAACTGAAGTCCTACTAGTAGGTCCTGTAACAAAAAGAGAGATGATGCTGAATAACATGGGGAAACTTACTCCTTTGATTAAACCTGAAGTCACAAGTCTTGGTGTTATCATAGACTCAGATCTCAGCTTTAAATCCCACATAAACAAGGTGACAAAAACTAATCCATGCTTTCATCTCAAGCCGACTCGATTACTGTAACGCACTCTTTACCGGCCTCCCAAAAAAAACAACGGAGAGACTTCAGCTCATCCAAAACGCTGCAGCGAGGCTGCTGACTAGAACCAAGAGGAGAGACCACATCAGTCCAGTGTTAGCCGCTCTACACTGGCTTCCACTAACTTTTAGACTTTAAGGTCCTCCTTCTTGTATACAAAGCCCTAAACGGAACCGCACCAAGTTACACTGCCAACTCTCTCATCAACTATGTGCCCCCAAGAACATTACGATCATCCACTACTGGTTTATTAAATGTTCCCAGAAACATCCAAAAGAAGATTGGGGATGCAGCCTTTAGCAATTATGCACCAAAACTATGGAACACTTTACCTGCAGACATTAGGGAGGCAAGCTCGCTCAATATCTTCAAAAGTAAAAACATATCTCTTTACTTTAGTCTTTTAATAGTGATATTTTATATCTCTTTACTTTAGCCTTTTAATAGTGATATTTTATATCTCTTTACTTTAGCCTTTTAATAGTGATATTTATATCTCTTACTTAGCTTATGTGATATTTATATCTCTTTACTTTAGCCTTTTAATGGTGATATTTTATATCTCTTTACTTTAGCCTTTTAATAGTGATATTTTATATCTCTTTACTTTAGCCTTTTAATGGTGATATTTTATATCTCTTTACTTTAGCCTTTTAATGGTGATATTTTATATCTCTTTACTTTAGCCTTTTAATAGTGATATTTTATATCTCTTTACTTTAGCCTTTTAATAGTGATATTTTATATCTCTTTACTTTAGCCTTTTAATAGTGATATTTTATATCTCTTTACTTTAGCCTTTTAATAGTGATATTTTATATCTCTTTACTTTAGCCTTTTAATGGTGATATTTTATATCTCTTTACTTTAGCCTTTTAATAGTGATATTTTATATCTCTTTACTTTAGCCTTTTAATAGTGATATTTTATATCTCTTTACTTTGGCCTTCTAATAGTGATATTTTATATATTTGTATCTTAGCCACTTTAAACTAATTTAAATGATTTTATACATTTTTAAGCTTGGTTTTCCTGAAGGAGGATCATTTAGTGTTGAGGAAGTAAGAAAGTTAAAAGTAAGGTTGAGAGAGCAAGAGGAAAAAGTAATGTCAAAGAGAAAGATTAAATCTGAAGCGTTGAAAACAATGGAAGAACATAAAGACAGTTTATAGTGCTATACAAATAAAGCTTATTATTATTATTACTATTATTATTATTATTATTATTATTATAATATTGTACTTTTTACTCCACTATATTTATTTAACAATTACAGTTCTGCTTACTTTTTACACAATAAACCAAAATGCTTATATGATGACACACTATAATACTAATCTGAAGCAGAGTGCATCATTAAAATGCTCTTACATGCATTCTTTAGACATACCAATATAATAATTTAATATTCTATAATAATATAACACTTTGAAATGCCTAATGCATAATGAGTACTTTTACTTGTAATACTTTAAGTACATTTTTATGATAATACTTCTGTACTTTTACTGAAGTAACATTTTAAATTCTACTTTTACTTACTGTCAGTAAAGTTTCTGAGTACTTCAAATAATGTAAGTAAAAAGTAGTGGCAATACACTTTAGAAATACTCAATTACAAGTAAAAGTACAGAAGTATTACCTTTAAAAAGTACTCAATGTATCAAAAGTAAGAGTTCTCAGTTCTCAGTGTTATATCATATAATTGGAGCAATATTATTAATGCATTAATATGAAAACATACTTTAATGTTAGAGCTGATTAAGGTGAAGCTCATTTTAAATTCTTTGTATACTTTTGTGTAATTATATCTTGAACCCGTCATCATATTTTATAAACTGATTGCATGTTTGCATCTGAGGTACAATATGTGTCTCTGTAAAGTAGTATAGTAGCAGTATGAATAACATTACAATATTTAACTGAGTAAATACACTTGGTTTCATTCCACCAGAATAAAGACTCCGTGAGTGGTGTGGTTCTTGTAAACGCCGACAGAGTGAGCCCTCTCGCTGCTGGTCTATCTGTGGTTGCAGCTACAGGTTGCTCACCTGTGTGCAGGAGCGCTCACTCTCGAGAGCGCGCGAGCTCTGTGCAGCAGCGAGTGGCGGCGGGCACGCGCTGCCATTCCAACACATCACATACCCAGTGCGACGGAACGAAGCGCACACGGTGACCATCTCTGGATATTACCCGAAGATACTGGGGGGGGGGAATAACTCACATTGCACTCGGGTCGTGGCTCCAAACACCACCGGCTGCGGCAGGGAAGCACCGCGGGTCGGCAAAGTGCAGCCGGTAACGCCACGTCGACTAAAACAAACAAACTAAAGCTTTGTTAGTTTCTCTCTTTCTTCTGATCTGATCTTTCTTCGGGTCTGAAGTGCAGTTCTGTCGCCGTGAACCATGCTGGACCCGTCCTCCAGCGAAGACACCGGCGGGGAGTCCGACCCAGAAGTTGTCCAGGAGGCTCCCAGGAAACCGGCCGCTACCTCGGCTGGGAAGCGTGGGAACAGCAGCAGCAGCAGCCGGGCGGGCAGCGGCCAGCGGCGACCGCCCGTCGCACCTGGAGGTGCCCCCGGTAAAGGTGCTACGAAAGACTGCAACGCTACAGGTGAAGAGGAGGAGGACAGGAAGGAACAGGAGCAGATCCAGAAGGAGGAAGAGGAGAGGAAAATTAAACTGCAGATTTATGTGTTTGTCCTGCGGTGCATAGCCTACCCGTTCAACGCCAAGCAGCCCACCGACATGGCCCGGCGGCAGCAGAAGGTGAGTCTGTGCACCTGTTGTCTGGTGTGAAGGGAACTTCCATTAAAGCTGACTCTCTTACATGTAGAAATGTTTTAAACAAACAACAACACTATATTTGGAATCACTAGGAGCTCCTGGTTAATTCGGCATTCATCACATCCACCACGATTTACTTATTTTAACAAAATGGCTTTTTTTCTTTTTAATTCTCCTGTTGCTTCCACGTTGTTGACGTAACAAAACACTCCTTGGCGAGTGACGGCCACCATTGTGATTTAGCTCTTACATTTGAAATATCTCTTTAACAACCGCGACATTTTGCATGAAATGAAAGACGAATTCAACATCTACTTGACTTCTTTCATGTTAAGTGTTTGAGTCCTTTGTGCTGTGTGTATCTGCTTGGTTCGCCTCATGTCCAGCTTAAATTGAATGAATCCGAATGGAATCTGATACAGTGGTACAAGACATTTGGGGAATCAAGCGTAACGTAGTTATTCAGGACGTGCTCTTTGCAGTTTTTTTTTATTTCCTTGAAAAACAACATATCAATGATCCAACCACCCTGTAACATCACTATTTAAACCAGGTTATCCATATGCAGCTTCCATCAAAGCAGAAATTGGGGTGAAATACCCTCTCAGTAACCCATCAGCATGACAGAATCTTAAAACAACAACCCACTTCTTCTTAAAATCCACTTTGCTTGTCCTTACCCTTAGCTCGGCATAATCTGTGTATGCCATATGCCTTTTTAAATGCAAAGAACATGTAAACTGATGGGGTTTCATCCCCTTTTTAAAATGCCCTGCAACATTAAAGTTGCTTCACTGTTACATGAAGGTAGATCTGTTTTTTTAAATAACATTTTACGCTAGCCAAAGGCAGACACACATGAGCTCAGTCTGAAGATATTTGTTATTATCTTTCTGGATTGCAGGAAGCATTGCTCCGTCCTTGGTTGCACAACTTTCAAGGACTATTCAGCTGATTTGGTGAATAGTTGTACACGATAGATTGAAATGAATGCATGTTGCTGCTGTGCGAGTTCTCACTAAACAAGCTGTGTGTGTGTGTGTGTGTGTGTGTGTGTGTGTGTGTGTGTGTGTGTGTGTGTGTGTGTGTGTGTGTGTGTGTGTGTGTGTGTGTGTGTGTGTGTGTGTGTGTGTTGAATCTGCTCCGACAGAAGGCAGACGTGGGAGTTTATTTGTGTAAGTTCAGAATATTAAACCCTTGTCACATTAATAAGACAGAAACTTGAGATCCAGTATGTATTTCCTCTCCACCCGATGCTGGGAGTCCTGCTTCTCCCTGCACTGATTCATAAATAAACAGTGTGAGTTCATTACGAGACGAGAGAGTGTGGCATCGATTTCGTGTCTCGCGCAGGAAGTGGAGTTTGTGGTGTAGCAGCACCTGGTGGGAGGCGGCAGTAGGCGTGTCTGTGTCTGGTGAGTTGCCAGTTTGAATCCCTCGACTCGTCTAAACGGCTCTGGATCGCTGCATGATGGAGAAATCGATACAACACTCAGTTGACTGGCAGGAGGAGATTTATCTGCAGAGGAATAAGTCTGACAGGAAGCAGATCTGAGATCAGCGAGTTTGTTGGTGCTATGTTTTCATTCAGAAATGATGTTATCAGCCTCTCGAACCTGGAGATGTTCTGCTCTTCTGTTTTACATCATATTAAAGTGAATATCTTTGTGTTCTGGACGGAACAGACATTTAAAGACGTCACCTCAGACCCTGAGGAACAACGATGGACATGATAATGACGAGCACCCTTAACATTCACTGTCTCCTAACGTTACCAAAGATTTACTCCATATAACCACGGACGCCCCGATCCACGTCCTCTTCTATTGGGTATCTGCTAATACCAGTTTGATCTGGTTACTTCATCTTCTCATGATATGATCCTTTTCTTTCTGTTTCACACCGCCTGCTATACGTGTAGGAACACGCGGTCATATGTCCTCACAGCATCATGTCCAACACAAAACATCATCTTTTGATAACTAGCTCACAACCTCTCTTGCAGCTTCCTCAGCGAGCTCACTGCTGCAGCAGCTCCATGTTCCCATTTATTATCTTCTTCTTCTCAGGACTTCCACCACAGCTGACCCGCTCCTGCTTCTCTGTCTCGTCTGTTATCAGTTATACATTTAGTTTGTCATGTTCTTCGTGCATGTAGAGCTGAGAATTGCGTGCACAGCTCACATGCACGCCGTGAATATGCACATGGTATTTCAAGCGCTCTGATGTTTCACTCATCAGTACGATGAAGCAGAGGATTAAGTTAATAACATTATTCTGATGTTAGAGAAAACGCAAGCGAACGAAGCCGACCAATCACAGGTCGTGTTGCCTCCGCGTGTCGCCGGCCAGCTGATGCACGAAGCTGCAGTTTGTGATAACGCAGAAGTGAAGCTGAAGATTCAGTGACGGTGCTGGAGAACGATGATGTCCCCTCTTTGTGAAGACTAATAATGATGCGGCACAGAAACGTTGTCGTTGTCTTGAATCCTGTCACTTCCTGGCCACCGTGCCTCTGGAGGCGGAGTTAATGATGCACGCCGGTGCTTAGCTTTGGCCCACGCACAAACTCAGCCTTCAGTGGGTTCACTGTGGGCGTCCATGATGCTCGCACCTCAGGGACTCACCTCCCAGAAACACATTACTGATGGCAAACAGAAGCAATCTGCTGACATGTCGTTAGACTTTTATTAGTTGTATTCCTTTAATGTATTAATGTTAGGAATCACTTTTCTACATTTGCTTTACTTTGAAATAAACAATCTTCAGGTCTGTGTAGGATCTGAAGCGTTGAATCAGAAGTGACGAGAAGTGAAACTGCTTCTAACTGTCGGAACATGTTTTCAGCGTCTCGTATGGAGGTTTCCTGCTGTCTTTACTTTACATCATATTAAAGTGAATATATTTGGGTGTTGGACAAAACAGGACATTTAAAGACATTTTATGACCAATGGATAAATGAAAATAATCTTTAGTTGCAGCACAAATAAATCCCTCTCTGATATCTGTCCGTGATTATAAGACTAAAGCAAACAGCTGCTTAACTTAGTCAAGAACTAAAGTGCAACAGTAACACAACGTGTCCACCAGCATCTCTAATAATGAACTATCTATTAATTAAATAACACGTTTCCTGTTTGTTTAACAAAAAACAAACTGTAAAAAAGAAGGGCAATAACAATAATGTGTGTATCTGCTTAGTGATTCAGATCCCTCCAGAATGTAACGCGTCCTTCTTTGGCCCGTACTGAAGCCTTCCACCAAGTTTAGAGAACATTTGGGTAGTTTCTCTGTAATCCTGCTGACAAACCAACGAACTCGAGCTAAAACAAAACCTGCTCCACCGAGGTAATCCTTCCAAATAAATATAAATCATCATTTCAGGTTAGATGTTGAAGGATGCTTTGCTCCACCAGCTCTGCGGCGTTCAGTATTTATTGATGACTTTCCCCTTCAGTCGTACACGCACACGGTGCTTCCTGTTTGCCGATTCAAACATTAACAGGTTTGTGTAACTGGGTGACATCAGTCCGTCAGACATGATGTAACTGACTGACGGCTTCAGGGGAAGTTGTGTAGAGAAACTGAAGCAGAGAAACCAGCCGTGCAACATCTGCTCTTTCCTTGTTTACATAGTTTCACTGAAGGAGCTCTGCAGCGTCTCCTGCAGCTTCTCCTGCAGCTTCTCCTGCAGCTTCTCCTGCAGCGTCTCCTGCAGCTTCTCCTGCAGCGTCTCCTGCAGCGTCTCATGCAGCTTCTCATGCAGCTTCTCCTGCAGCTTCTCCTGCAGCTTCTCATGCAGCGTCTCATGCAGCGTCTCATGCAGCTTCTCATGCAGCGTCTCCTGCAGCTTCTCCTGCAGCGTCTCCTGCAGCGTCTCCTGCAGCTTCTCCTGCAGCGTCTCCTGCAGCTTCTCATGCAGCGTCTCCTGCAGCGTCTCCTGCAGCGTCTCATGCAGCGTCTCATGCAGCTTCTCATGCAGCGTCTCATGCAGCGTCTCATGCAGCGTCTCCTGCAGCGTCTCCTGCAGCGTCTCCTGCAGCGTCTCATGCAGCGTCTCCTGCAGCGTCTCATGCAGCGTCTCCTGCAGCGTCTCCTGCAGCGTCTCATGCAGCTTCTCATGCAGCTTCTCATGCAGCGTCTCATGCAGCTTCTCATGCAGCTTGTTGTTTGCTTGTTGTGTTAGAAGAAGAGCTCTTTCTCAGGTGTTTTAATGCTCCGCTATCCTGAGTTGTCAAAGATCAGGAAAGTAATAAAGGGTGTATAAGCACAGAGCACTGCTTCTGTCTCGGAGGGTGTGGTATTGATGAAATCTTCCAGGAGCAGATTAAACATGTTGTGACTCAGACGAAAGGAAGGAAACAGCCCAGGTTTCACCCGAAGGCCGTCTGGTTAAAACAAAGGATGTTTATTTCCCAAAGAGCACCGTGACTCTGTTCATTCTTAATCCTAATAAATAATTAACATTTCCAGTTGAATAAGCAGCGGATCACAAGTCTGAGCTGATCCGTGCAGGACCACCGGGTGAGAGGGAAGGTCAGTAGGAATCTTATTTTCCTTTATTTGTTCCCCCATTGTCGTTGTAAATGGCACCAAGAAATAATCATTAAATGTGACACAATACAATCAGGAGTTTATTTACTTCACAAGTGTCTTCTGCGTAGCTGTTGTAGGAGAAACCGTGAGAGTTAATGACAGAGCCAATTTAGTTGGTGTACAGTGAAAAGATTGACATATATAGATATAGATATTTAACCAGGTTCCACATTTCTCTGCATTTTAAATGTGATTTTAAATATTCAACCTGTGCTGCAGCCTTGAGGCTTTTCACATTTAAAATGCAGAGAAATGTGGAACCTGGATAAAGTGGTCAGTCGTGTAGCCAACAATGGAAATGAGAGAATGTTTAAATGTATTTATTAGTGAGATATCTTTACTGACGTTGAGGAAACTCCCACCTGCAGTCTCTGAACCGCCGGTCTTCCCCGGAGTTTGTTTCTGTTAGCGAGCAGGGAAACCGTTGCTGCAGAAACCCCCTTGTGATGGAGACCCACGCATTCCTCCACCCTCCCTACACAGATCTA
>NC_041360.1:26070942-26138442 GCF_900634415.1 Cottoperca gobio
CTCCCTCTAGTCCTCCCTGCTACGTCCTCCCTCTACGTCCTCCCTGCTACGTCCTCCCTCTACGTCCTCCCTGCTACGTCCTCCCTGCTACGTCCTCCCTCTAGTCCTCCCTGCTACGTCCTCCCTGCTACGTCCTCCCTCTAGTCCTCCCTGCTACGTCCTCCCTGCTACGTCCTCCCTGCTACGTCCTCCCTCTAGTCCTCCCTGCTACGTCCTCCCTGCTACGTCCTCCCTCTAGTCCTCCCTGCTACGTCCTCCCTCTACGTCCTCCCTGCTACGTCCTCCCTGCTACGTCCTCCCTGCTACGTCCTCTCTGCTACGTCCTCCCTGCTACTCCTCCCTGCTACGTCCTCTCTGCTGTGTCCTCCCTGCTACGTCCTCCCTGCTACGTCCTCCCTGCTACTCCTCCCTGCTGCGTCCTCTCTGCTGCGTCCTCTCTGCTACGTCCTCCCTGCTACGTCCTCCCTGCTACTCCTCTCTGCTGCGTCCTCCCTGCTACGTCCTCCCTGCTACGTCCTCCCTGCTACGTCCTCCCTGCTACGTCCTCCCTGCTACGTCCTCCCTGCTACGTCCTCCCTGCTACGTCCTCCCTGCTACGTCCTCCCTCTACGTCCTCCCTGCTACGTCCTCCCTCTACGTCCTCCCTCTACGTCCTCCCTCTACGTCCTCCCTGCTACGTCCTCCCTGCTACGTCCTCCCTGCTACGTCCTCCCTCTAGTCCTCCCTGCTACGTCCTCCCTGCTACGTCCTCCCTCTACGTCCTCCCTCTACGTCCTCCCTGCTGCGTCCTCCCTGCTACGTCCTCCCTGCTACGTCCTCCCTCTAGTCCTCCCTGCTACGTCCTCCCTCTACGTCCTCCCTCTACGTCCTCCCTCTACGTCCTCCCTGCTACGTCCTCCCTGCTCCTCGCCTGCAGCTCCATCGGCTGGATGAACGGTGCTGCAGCCGGTGTTTTACAGTGAGCCCGTCCCCCCCTGACTGGAGAACCCTCTCGCTCTCCCGCTCTGTGTTGTTTCCTCACCTGCACAAAGCTCTCAGCTGAGCAGCAGAACAGCAGACTGATGACACACAACGTGCTGAGGATGTGAGGGGGGGTCCGGATGAAAACACAACCCTGTTGAAGATAAATCATTTGTTCCCTTTCCACTCTTTGTTTCCTCATGTTCTGTTTGTCACTTTACATTCTCAACACTTGTTTAAGACCTCGTGCACGTGAGAATAAGTTTCATGTTTTGACGGAGATAAATGTCCCTCTGCTCGTGTTGGGACTCCTTAACTACGTTAGCATCTTTAGCAGGAACATCGAGTGTCTGCTCCCAGCCCAGACCCCCCTGGTGGAGGAGAGTCCGACTTCAGTGCCCATAAACGACCCATAGCTACGTTCTTCTGACTCTTCATGGGACTGTGAGAGTCCCGACTTCCATATTTACTTCCGGGTGTTAATAATCTCGCCAGTCGTGTGTTTATTAATGCAGGTTTTCTGGCTGTAAGCGGACTAACGGGGGGGGGGGGGGTCGCTGTCACTGGTTCAACCCACTATTCCAGCTGATTTCCTGCATGGTAACCGTGGCAACCGCTCGCCACTTCCCCCGTTCAGTGTCCAGCCACAAACAGACGCCTGACCGGATCAAACGGATGTGAACATGTGGTTCTGACGGTATTATACATTCCACCAGTTCTCTCTAATGTTTGAACTCGTGTATGAATTCTAGTTGTTGTTTTTCTGTGAAATTCATTTGTTCAGTGGTTCAAAAAACATTAAAGGAGTTGCCATGGCAACGTTGCACACCTGCAGCTGTTTGCACAAAGTTTAATTGAATCTTTTCAAAGCTTTACGTGCCGGTACTTTGTCACGTAATGTGTGCAGCAGCCTGAACTGTGCGATAAGAAACACGGCTCCTACATGTGTCGTGCTCCGCCATCATGGAGATTTGTAGAGCGGAACAACGTGTGTGTGTGTGTGTGTGTGTGTGTGTGTGTGTGTGTGTGTGTGTGTGTGTGTGTGTGTGTGTGTTACATATTTATACTCTTGAATCTACATAGTTTAATACAGCTGCTGTTTGTACTGTGTTGTAAGAACAGGACACATTTAGTTTAAGATAATCCTGCTGGCATGTGAACAAATGTGACAGATTAAATAGTGAATGAAGGCTCAGTATGTATACATACATATATAAATATATATATATGTATATGTATAAACAGACTTCTTTATATCCACACTTCATTCAGTCCATGAGTCACACGTGTAGTGACGCTGACGTGCACTCGCTGGGCAACATGTTCTACAGCAGCTCTGCTATAAATCCTTTTTGTTTACATTGTGGGGAATGGAATACACGCTGTTTAACTCTTTACATACAAGATATTTTACTGACACTACAGTTCAAACATACTGTTAGAATTAAAAGTCCTGCATTCAAAGATATTAAGTAAAAGTTGTCATTGTGCAGAACCTTTCAGAATCATACTCGATACTTCTGACTCTGTTTCTGGGTTGATAAGTGATCAGATGCAGGTTTTGAGCTTGCTGGTCTCACCTGTTGAGATTCCAACACTGTCCTCCTGCAGATGAGTTCCAGCTTCTTCTGCAGCCTCCAGCACATCTGCACAGTTCAGAAGGATTGTGATGGAGCTTGAAGAAGCACAACTGTTTATTTTAATTCAGCTTTAAGATGAAATAAAACTGTATTTATCTCGAGGGAAATGCTGTGCAGCAGTTGCAATACAGAAGAGCGAAGATATAAAAAGTCTGAGAGAACTATAAGGTGCCAATCCCAAAATATATACAATATATACAATATATGAAATGTGAAGGTGAAATTGTCCCATTTCAGAATAATATATGTTATTGGATTATAATTATTTCTGCATTAATGTGTTTATTACTTAATTACTCATAATTACTTGTATATACTGCTGTGTAGCTTAATCCTTAATAATACATTATTTATATATTATTATTGTAAGAATCTGAAAAGTAACATATATTAATTAATGAATTAAAAAGTTGTAGTGGAGTAGAAGTATAACATTATACTTTCTTATATTCCACTGAATATTAGTACAACATCACCAGTAACTATGGAAACCCCTCAACGTTATAGTCGTGATAAAAGCGACTCTCGCAGCAGAGCCGTGGCCACTGAGGTCACACGGGGTGAACGCCACGCTGCCGGCGTCCTCTGGAGGCCGATGATATTTCTGAGTTGTGATGAATAAATAGAATCAACAGGTATTGACATGTTGAGCGGCGCATCATGTCGCCGCGTGGCAGCCGGATCTGCCCGCAGTTACACTCGGAGCTTCTGGTGACTAATGAAGTCCCCCGAGGCGTCGCCGCACACCGCTCGTTTGTTGAGACGCCGGCCTGCTCTGTTGTTGTTTTGATAGAGAAGAGGTTGCGGGCTCTCGGGACGCCTCGCACAGGTGTCGACTTCGTCTTCATGCAAAGTGTCCGTCATTCAGTTTAGTTTAGTTTGTTTTGATTCTTCCTTTGGGACGACTGGTATTCTGATCCTGAGGAATTGAGCTGTAGTGTTTAAAAAAAGAAAAGCCCTCCCACGCTGTATGTCACATCTTTGTTTTTATGGGTCCACCTACACCGAACACTTCGTCTTGGCAGCAGCTGCTGAAAGATCTCAGGAACAACACTGCATCCTGTCTCCGAGCTAAACTTGGTAAGAGTGTAATCCGCTCTTTAAAAGACACGGGTGTCAAGTAAATCCTATCTGGCAGCTGAACATATCTTGGCAGCAGTCTCTGTCTTCCATCAAAGGGAGGTTTTTATGTGTCATTCAGTCCAACAACGGCCTCTTAACACACTGATGTGATGCTCTGCCAATAATCTGATTTAGGGGAAGTTACAGGCAAAAAGAAAAAAGTCCACAAGGCCCAAATGCAACCGTTCATTCACATGGCAAGAATACATCGACCGACCTTTAGCAGCTCTGGGTGGATGAAACCTGGAGAGACAGCTTTGCTATTGGTACCTCGTGGGGTAAAGAAAGTGTAGTTTAACCTTAAGCAAGTGTAAAGTTCTGCAATTGCGGACAAAGTCAATGGAAAGACAAGGAGACATGGATTCGCCCAGGGCGAGGCGGACCGAGGCAAAGACTTGTCTCTGTGAGAATATGAGATTTTTATCTCATGTTTTATGAATCTGCTTTGATGACAGAGATGAGAGGAAAGAAGAGAGACTGTTGAGTTCTGAGGTGAAGACAAACACAGTCCAACACACGTGCGTTTCTAGCTAGCTTGCGGCTAACGTGTGTACAGTTGGAACATTGTCTGTGAATCAACACACGCTGCACAGACAGTCCAGCTGTCGAATTTGCTTGAGTAACGCTGGATTTATGGCCGACATGCATTCAGCTTGTCAGGCTCCTCTCTCCCACATGGACACGCTTCGGACTCGGGGGATAAAGGTTGCGTGGTGCTAACGATGTGCCGGCCAACCATGTTGGAACATAAAAGTGTTGCTTTTTCAAACCCTGGGCAACAACAACTGGCGTTTATATATAAGATATGTACAGCTTTACCATGTCATAACAGAAGTATAGTTCAAGGAATAGTTAAAGAGGTTGAAGGAATAGTCTGTGTTAAGGTCTGTGTGGGCGGGTTGGGCAAACAAATGGCTAACACGCAAACAACCTGGAAACATGCTGTTGCTATTGTCACAGTAGCTCGCTGAGATTCTTCCTATTATTTTATGCTCTGCAGTATTTTCCTGGCATATTCTCAGGCTTGAACTTCATTTTTTATCATTAGGAGAGTTATAGTTAGCTCAGATGCTAACAAAAGACATGTTTGTAACATCACCTCTTGTTTCATAATTGTCTTTAAAGCATTTCTCTTGTGTAGCGAGACGAGGAAACGTTGATGTTGGCACACAGCTGAGCAGCTACAATACTTTCCTTCATTTTGGACAACGTCCGAAAGTTCACCAAAAAAGAACGAAGGATCTGTTTTACTTCCTTACTGCCAGTGAATCCATGGATCATATACACATTAAAACTCTAGCAGCAGTTAAATAAACAGTTTTCTACTAATTTGACACAAATGATGCATTACAAACTGGAGGTGTGCAGTTTTAAAGACCTGGCAAGGTCCAAATGAAAGAAGCTGTCCAGTTGCATTGTGGGAAATGTAGGATTTAGTGTCTGTGGACCTTGACTCACAGCAGGGACTAAAAAAGAATACTTATACCTCAAAATAACAAAAAGTACAAGGAGTACTCGGTGTTTCGCACAGTATTTCTAATCAGATTTTGAATTTGCAAATGTGAAACTCTCGTAACATGCCGATATAAACTGATTTCTGTACTAGTTCTCTCTCAGTCATTATACTTTTCCGAGCAGTGGAGCGTGAGCAGTCACATGTTGAGGCTGGAGTGCATCAGCACAGTGTGATTCTCCTTATTTATTTAGTCTTTTACAGGAAGCTTCTCTATCATGTTGAGTATAAAGCTGGAACTCCAGCAGTGCTGCAGCAAGTCTTTTAATCGATTTTTCACTTTAATGTTAAGTTATCAGCAGCTATCTATCAGCCCCCAAATGAGCAGAATGGAGCTCCGAACAAAACATTAGATTTTTGATTCTTTTCTTAACTAAATGTTTCCATCGTAGGTCTAATATTCAAGGAGAAATGAATTGCCATTGTAATCAGTCATTTCAGTTTGATGATTTGTGGCATTAATCAGCATCAGCCCACGCAGCCCTGTATGTTTCTATTGTTCCTTTGTATTCTCATGAACTATTAATTGAGCGGAGTTAAAGCTCAAGGGCTCTGCAGATCTCTCTCTGTGAAATTGAAAATGACACCGTTTGTATTTGCAATCAGTTTTCTTTTCATAGCAGAACCTTCAGACCGAAGTCACTTCTGATGAAATGTCTCCCTCTGGGCTGCACACTCAAACCTGTTTTAAACCTTTTTGTCAGTCATCAGCCGATCTGCCATTATTATCACCATCTGGAGCTTTAGCCTGGAGTCTCACTCAGTTTTGATATTATCCATCCATTCATACATCATCCATCCATCTATCATACATCATCCTTCCATCCATCCATCCGTCCATCATCCTTCTATTTATCCATCCATCCTTCAGTCCTTCCTTCCATCCTTCATCCGTCTTTCCATCCTTCATCCATCCATCTGTCCTTCATCCTTCATCCGTCCTTCATCCATCCATCCGTGCTTCCTTCCATCTGTCCTTCCTTCAACCATCCTTCTATTCATCCTTCCATCACTCCATCCATCCATCATCCTTCTATTTATCCATCCATCCTTCAGTCCTTCCATCCATCGACCCTTCCGTCTTTCCATCCTTCATCCATCCTTTCATCCGTACTTCCTTCCATCTGTCTTCCTATCCATCCTTCTTTCATCCATCACTCTGACATCGGTGCGAGAGGAGGGGTTCATTCTTGACATGTCATCAGTCAATCACAGAGCCTTTGTTGTCATAATAAACACAATAAAAAGCTGTGGGCTGTCAAATATAATGAAGTATCTTTTTCTTGTTTCCTGTCTCGACCACAAGGATCGTCTGTTTAATCTCTCATTCTGTCTCTCGTGTTCGATGATGGCTGCCAGAAGGCGTCAGCTTGTTAACTCTTTGGTCTGGTTTTTAGCCTCTTTCAGGGTGTAATGTTTAAACTCTGAACTAAAGTATAGATGACAGACAGCACATCACCGTGCACTCAGGAATACTGTACGGGACATTTTCACTATTTTCTGACATTTTACAAACCAAACAATTAATTAATTGAGCGATAAAGAAATCAGCAGATTAATTATCGAAAGTTGACTTTGAGCATTAAACCTCATAACTATTTATTTCCCATTGTTTGCTACTAATGGCCGACCTTCCAGAAGACTCATCGTCTCTCCACAATCACTTCATGTTTCGTCTTCCACAGTTTTATTTGTATTGCTAGCGGTGTGTCCGTCGGTCGGTCCGTCACTTTGGTCCAGACTTAAATATGTCAGGTTCCCCTCAGGATGAATTTTAATACCAAGTGTTTTTTATGTGTATTGTGATTAGCACATATTTGTTTATTAGCTAACACGCTCAACTACGCCGATGAAAATCAAAGCGTCATTACTGTGAGCTTGTTAACATGCTGAATTTAGCATTTAGCTACAGCTCGTTTTTAAACTCGTAGTGTCGTCTAAGGGGTCATAATGGTTGTTTTTGCACGTTTAGCTCATTTACTAAGAATCGCACACGACCTTACATCCCTGCTAATCACTTTCCAAATCCTCTCGTACTTTATCTCTATGAAAATCAATCGAGAATTCAGTGGATGTTTAATCCCTTTCCACTTGTTGCCTTGGTTTATGCAGTTAAGAGCATTTGAAAACTCTTCTTATTGTTGCGTTCAAGGACGCTCTGATATCCAACATTTGAGAGCTGGCCCCTGAACAGAAACCTTTTCAACGCAATAGACCACATTCACATTGTCCTTGACACTCTGCTGTCATTAAGCATCCTTATGTTACCTAACGCTCACTTTCTGGATCACTTTGGTTTCTCCTGTTGCAGCGACACCAGAATTTCTGCTTCCAGCTGTCCATTTAGTCGTTCTGCATTGAAATGTTTTCTTCTGTGGATTTAGATGTTAAGATATTAGATAATTATAAAAGCTCTTGTGTAAACTGTGTAACATAAACGTCTCATGTCTCCTGATTTCTCTTTGAACCATGTTAGTTTCAGTCCATGATCAGGTCTCTGCAGCAAAGCGCTCGTGTTTTAACTCCCTTTGATCCCCCCACCCATAAATATAATGATCACCCGCGGAAACAGGGATTATTTTATATGCGTTCCATGCAGAGCATTAACTCGGCCCATGCTGATGAGGGAACACAAGAGGTGCTCCAGTACGTCGTCCATCACCACCCTTTTCTTTATACTTCTATATATAAATGTATTTCATTTCCACCAGCATGAACATTAAAATAACAATAGCATCAATCTACTGTCTGACCGGCAGTGTTACTGGACACTTTACATATAACACATCATATGTAGAAGTTTATAAACCTGCAGTTTCTGAAGAAGAAAGTTTGTGACACCATTGATGTATTAAGACTGCAGTTTGGAAAGTTCCCCCCTCAGACATCTGTAAAGACAGATCTCCTCGATGTATTCTCATTTATCTTTCAATAATCATTTATTAGAATGAACAGAAACATCCAAATACAACTCTGTTGTAAACGGTTGTCCCTCCATATTTTATTTTTTCCCACTCAACCCTTGCTGATGAAAGAAAGACAATAATAAGAAACATTAACGACCCGCTGCTCATCTCTGCTGCAGGCTCCAGTCTACATTAGCCGCTAACTAGCATAACACAGCGCTTCTCAGCCTTTCTGAGGTCACGACCTTCCTGAATAATCCAGCGAGCGGTAGATGCACTGACTGGAAGCATGTGTTAGCATGTGTTAGCATGTGTTAGCATGTGTTAGCATGTGTACTGTCAGACCTGAAGCTAAGCAAGTTGGTTTGTGCTGTGAAATGATTAATGGCTCAATTAGGGGAACTAAATGATGTGTGAAATAAAAGAAGACGATATGTCTGCTTCTGCTGCTTCATTTATGTTGTTGGTTTTTTAACTGTATATTTTGAACAATATTCTAGAAGTGCAACTTAAATCTGCAGAGTTCTCCTTTTTAAATCAGTGAGTTTCTCACTGCTGTTTGGTGTATTTGTGAACATTGGACAGAGCGAGGCGAGCTGCTTCTCCCTGCTTCCAGTCTTTGTGCTAAGCTAAGCTAAACTAAGCACGCAGACATCTTCTCTGAAATGACTGAAACAGTTCACTGTGGATGACGGCAGAAAGAGAACAGAGAAGAAGTGCGAACAGGAAGTCTGAGGTTGTCTTTGGTTGTTGAGGGAAACTGTCCCCCAGGTTTGTTGTGGCTGATTCTCCCCCACAGCGCCTCTGCTTTCTGCTGATACACACACACACGCACACGCATACACACACAAGCCTTTACATTCCTTTACATATAACTTGAAGGAGCAGCGGCTGTTTGTTCTCCTCGCTGTGTTTTGAGCAGCAATAAAGTTTTATGTTCTGGAACATAAATAAGCACCTGCGTGGTGTTGAGACTCATTAATGATCCAGAAGTGTTGATGTGTGAGTTCAGAGCTCACCTGACGCCAACAACACAAACATATTTTGATATTATGCAGCGAAAGTCTGGGCTGCTGTATCTCACACACACACACACACACACACACACACACACACACACACACACACACACACACACACACACACACACACACAAGCAGTTGTTTGAGAACTTTGCATTTGGCAAAATAATAGTTTAAATGATTATAAAGTATTAACTTCTGCACTGCTTATTTTTCTGCTTTTAGTTTTCTCTTACAGACGTTGTTTGAGACGGTTGTGGAACAAAATACAAACTCCTCGTATGTGAAACCAGCTTGGTAATAAACCTGATTCTGATTTGAGACGTAAACGAGACTTTCAGTCGAGTTTTCAATATATTTCCGCCACCATAACGCTCTGAGCATCACAGGAGCTGCACTCTGTCATTGTGTTGCTCACATGACAAACACGTTCAGCAAATTGCTGTTGTCTGTAAAAATAAGCCCGTCACATCTCCTCCAGTCATCAGAGCGGCTCCCTCTGGGATGTGTTTCTGTTTTCTCTCTGGCACTTTCACTTTCACTTTCACGTCCCGCTTTGTATTTGAATCGATGTCAGTGAGCTTTTCAGTCCGACTTAAATCACACACACTCTCCTGACTGCAGTAAAAGAGATACAAGATGTTAATCTGAGAGTGTGTGTGTGTGTGTGTGTGTGTGTGTGTGTGTGTGTGTGTGTGTGTGTGTGTGTGTGTGTGTGTGTGTGTGTGTGTGTGTGTGTGTGACTCAGTTAAACGTCGTGGACGGATTGATATTATTATTGCACCATTATCGCCACATGTTGCCATATCTATTTAAATATTCAGTGTGTGACTGTGATGATGATATGAGTCGCTGGTGGAGGGGCGAAGCACCCCCCCGCTCTTTATGTGTCGTTCCACCGCTGCCTGAAGTTAATTCACACCTGTTTGTGTCAATTCTCGTCTTTCTATTGACTTAATGTGCCATCGACTCATGTGTGGATGCAGCTGTGCAGTCTGAACTCCTCAATAAACCTCATGAGTCCTGAGAGATGTTGGTGTGCAGACGGACACACACTCTCTTTCCGTCTTAAAACAAACTTCTGGACTCTGAGCATCAGAGCATTATTACACAGCAGACACACACTTTCTGAGGAGAAATACTTTCACACGAGTTGTGTTTGAAAAGTTTCCCCTGAGATACTGCGGAGCGTAAATATTACATTTGTGCGGCTCGTCTATCATCTGGTTTCAGACTCTCTTCTGTCGGGATGATTTTCTCCGGCTCCTCTCGTCCATCACGCTTCAGTCTTTGTGAGTTTCTCACCGCGGCGTTGTGTGGCAGCTGTAACTGCGATGAGGATTCGGTCTTCGATCTGTTTCTGCAGGAACACATCATTAATTGATTTAGAAAAAGGCCTCCTGAAGGTTAGTCCTGGCGTCACGTCCGGGACCAGCAGTCCTCCCGAAGCTTCTGTAGCTCGATGCGGTCTCTCATTGAGAATTCCTTTTCATGTCTATAAAGTTCAAAATCAGCATTCTTTACAGCACTTTCTGTTAGAAACTGAACATTTTGGGTTTTCATTTGTGTGACCCTGTGGCGCCAAAACCCGTCAGCGTTGAGATTCTTCTGCCATCGCCAACAATCAGAAATGGAAGACAAAATTATCGACCGCCGGAGCTCAACGTCCGCACTGTACAGGGTCACCAGGGTCACCAGGGTCACCCGCTCCTGGTTGATGGTGGACATGCACGTTGCAAAGATAATGTGGTATCTATGGTGTACGCCTCGCTTCCTCTCCAGAAGGATCACTATCCGCAATTTAAGAAACAGCCGACTCCTACAAACGCTCCAGTGTGAGTAACGCGAGGCCAACATCCACCTGTGAAACACTCTGTTCAAAAGGAAGATGTGAAGTTGTAAATGCTTGAATACTCGTCATGTATTTTGATAAAACTCTGGATATATTGTTGTCTTGTAATCAGTCATGTTCTGTTGCTGTGTGAGAGCTGCTCCCCTCTGAAGACATTAAAGCAGCTCAAACGAATGTAGCAACACATGCCCTGCAGCTGGAGAGTCACTTCCTGAAAGTCTCCTCACTGGAGGCTTCTGCACATTCAGGATGGCTATGAAATGTCATGAAGTCTCCTCGGCCTCTTGTCGGGCTCCGACAGGGCGACACCGGAACGTATTTCGCTGGTGATGAAGTGGTTCTGAATGGGATTGTGGCTGCAGCTCCGTGCACTAATCTAATAAAAGACTTCTCCTGAGCAGTGATGATCAATTGATTCAAATGGCCTCAGCGGACGAGCCGAGCCAGCGCTCCGCTTCTATTTATATCCTCCTTCCACTGGTGAAGTCACAGCCAATCTCACCCTCCTCCTCCTCCACCTTCTCTCTGCGTCTCCTCCATCCTCCCCGCTCTCCTCACGTTCTCCCCTCTGCGACCCAGCGGAGAGCTTTACCGCCTCATAGCTCGACCCGCCAGCAGTCATCAGACAGAAGAGGCTTCGACACTCGTAACAGCTGCTTCCTTGTGTTTCTGAGCGTCTGCGTTCACCACTCAGACGTTTCACTTTGGTGTAACTGTTGACAGATGACAACATGACCATAAGCAGTAATGGAAGCACCATCGCTGTCACACTTCTTTCCCCAAGAAACTCATAACCTTCATAACCTTTAGGGAAAGTGACTCGTGGACCTTTTTATCTGTTGCAGCTTTTAGAAACTGAAGCATTGTTCATTTTAAGTGAACAATTATTACTTTGTGAGCACCCCCCCCCCCCCCCCCCCCCCCCTCTTTTAAAGTCCTTTATCCTACTTTTTTTTTTTTTTTTTTTTTTACCTCTAATCCGTCTAAGAGCGTCAGCTCAGTCCACCTCAACACGCCTCTGTACTCGGTGTATGTACTGCTGTTTACTTTGCTATCCGGCTGCGTTGACTCAGTTTTACTGAAGCGGTTCAAGATTCCTGTTTGAACACTGAAGTCCTCGTTCTGTGAATTGCGGCCGCTCCAAACGTTAATCGAGATCCAACATTGAGAGAGCAACAATGTGAGGAAACAGCTGAGAAAGCAGCGACGCTTCCTTCCTCCGATACCGAGGGATCGGAGGAAGGAAGCGTCAACCAGAAACCCCGAGCAGAGTGTAAACACAGGGCGCGTCACATGGTCACACTCGGCATCTGCCTTTTGTTTAATCAGGTGGAGGAAGAAGCAACGGAGGCACTGCTGTTGAGAGTAACGGTGACGCTGCATTGTAGCTCAAAGGACACGCGTTGTACACTCCTCTGCACAGTCTTTGTCTCTGCACCAGTCTCAGTCTTCAGAATGTCTCTGTCTGTCCACTGCTTTGCTCCAGACGGAAATATCTGTAATCACTTTGATCCCTTACAGTTCCCATGAGATCAGAGTAGAGGAGTGAGTTGTTTTCATCTCATGTAAACTCACATTCAGCGCTGTTGGCTGCATAAGTCCCAGCCTGTTTCATGGGAACTTTAACTGTTCATACTAGTGTGAGTTTGTTTTCACCACACACGCGGACACATTCGCCGTGGTGCGTTTGCACGTGATGCTGTGCAGCTGTTGTGCTTGTTGCAGAAAGGCACTGACATTTTGTCAGCTGGGAAAAGTTTGATGACTCCTGGAGCAGCTGAGGATGGATTCTTCCCTCCTCCGTGTGGTGAAGTCTCATTTTGAGCGGTGGAGGTAATCTGCGCCTGTGTCTACAGGAAATGAGGCAGAGAGCCATAAATCTTCACCTTAAACCAGCGGCTCTGTCTGTATCAATCTTTATCAAATTAATATTTATAACTTCTCAAGATGATATTCCAGGATGAATTACTCTGCTCCAGGGTTCTTGGCCGTATCCTGATTTGATGATATTTTATCATCTCTACATGCACATCTGCTCAGCAGTGCGACACATTCAGGTGTTTGTTTGCAGTGTTGACATTCTGTCCTCAAGGTGCAGCGAGTACAGTAGAAAATAATGAATTCTTTGGACAGGATGACGAGAGCGTCCCAATCTAAAGTTCAGCCTGGATGTGCTGGAGGAAAGGTCGGGGGGGGGGGTCAACTAAATCATTAATGCTCTTCCTTTTGAGGGAAAGAGTTTGCATGGCAGACTTCCTCCGTATCCGTCACTCGGTTAGACTTGAATGTCAGCAGGATCCTGATAACTGCAGCATTCATTTATTAAAGCGACGCTTCACTGTAACTGTCTCTGATCTGACATCATCAGTGTGTGAGAGTCATCTCAGTGTGTGAGAGTCATCTCAGTGTGTGAGAGTCATCATCAGTGTGTGAGAGTCATCATCAGTGTGTGAGAGTCATCTCAGTGTGTGAGAGTCATCTCAGTGTGTGAGAGTCATCTCAGTGTGTGAGAGTCATCATCAGTGTGTGAGAGTCATCTCAGTGTGTGAGAGTCATCTCAGTGTGTGAGAGTCATCATCAGTGTGTGAGAGTCATCATCAGTGTGTGAGAGTCATCTCAGTGTGTGAGAGTCATCATCAGTGTGTGAGAGTCATCACGCCTTAAACACATAGAGAAATGTATTTTAGTGGGTCAGGTGTGTGTGTGTGTGTGTGTGTGTGTGTGTGGATAATGACCGGCTGCAGACAGAGCACAGAGGTCAGCTGGTGGTGTTTGTAAAGGGAGGGGGACAGACTGAGATCTGAGTTCGGGAACAGTGTGATGCTCGGGAACATCTTCACAGATTCCACCTGCACAGAAAGCGTCCAGGCAGCGGAGCGGAGGTTTATTTATATCTATAACTTCCTTCCTCTATAGTCGTATGTTAAGTTGTGGGGTTTGAAGCTGTGATGAAACTCTGTTACTTTGACGAGAGTCTCTTCCAAAGCAATCAACACTTCCTCCCTGCATGGTGAAGGTGAACTGTTACATGACACACCTGAGCTTCCTTTATATTTAGCTGTGGAGTCTGTGGAAGAAAGCTCACATGGATAAATCTACTTCATTTGTTATGTTTGTTTGCGAGTTCTCCCGGCTGCTGCTGTCTCTCGGTCTGATAAAGATCTTCGCAGGTTCGTGTTCTCATGAACGCACTTATTATCACGAGGAAATGTTTATCTTCTGCAAACAAATAAATGTGAGGAAGATTACACCTTTGTTTTTAAAGAGGGAAATGGCCTCCAGGATTTAACAATGGCAGCTGTCAGTTTTGTGATTTGCATGTTTTATTTATGGTGTTTTAACTTCTGAGACGCGGCTGCATCACTTCATGTTTTCCTTCATGATCAAGTCTTTGTTAGTTTGTTGAACGTGAGTCAAAGTACCGCCTGATGGGAGCGTAGCTGCGCAGGTACTTTACATCTGTCAGCTTTAACATGGTCTTCCTGTGGTGAGAATACTGAGTGCGTACTCCTTTATCTTCCATACATTAGTTTATAAAGTATTCCACCGCAGAGAAAACAAGCGTTCATACCTCGAGAGCCGGGTTGTTTTCTGTTTTTGCCGTCTGGTGTACGAGCTTAAACCCAATATCACAAACTACACATGTGTCTCCGTGTTTACAGACTGTACATACGACACCCTCTGTCCTTAGACCCTCGCACCGCACAAGGATCAACTCCCCAAAAGAAACCAACAATTAAAGGGGAAATGTTCTAAACCTCAGAGACTCTGAGGAGGATCCGTCTCCCAGGACGGACAGATGACGTGTGTACAGAGTGAACAACACAGTACAAATACAACATCCATGTGACAGGAAGTCAAAAAGGCTTCCCGGTGCCTCCAAAAAATAAATATTAACGTGTGCGTGAGGCAGGACCAGAGCAGCAGACGGAGCCACGAGTCATGATCAGACGTAACCTTTAATAGAGACGACCTGCCAGATGAGACGCAGAAACTCCGGATGCTGAGGTTGTAACATTTAAGGGACATGAATGCTTGGATCTTGACATCAAAGCAGTCGATGCAACAGGAAAAACAATCGGCCGCTGCAAAGTGTTATCAAGTGTATTATTTCTTCGCTTAGCTTCTCCAGAAGTGCCCCCCGGAGTACACACTGCTGGTTAGGAATAACTCAAGTGTTATTGATCTCCCCCCCCAGGTGTAAGGTTTTCACAGGACCGAAACATGCTCCCGTGTCTCCCGCTGAGTGACGATAAGAGACGTTTCTCCTCCTGTCACTTCTGATGAACACAAATTACTTCAGACTGACGCAAACGTCTCTGAGACAAAGAAAACAATCTGTGTGTGTGTGTGTGTGTGTGTGTGTGTGTGTGTGTGTGTGATTATAAAAGAACAGGAACAGATGATGGCGTTTACATAAAGTGCCGTCACGACTGAGTAATCTGGGAAACTGCACATTTCTTGGCTCCATTTCACTTCCTTGTGTCAGGGTGTGGTTTGAGTCACGAGTTAATAAATGGATGTTTTTATTCCACTGAAAACATAACTGGCATTTAACCTCACTGCTCTTATTAAAGCTCGCTGTCTTACGCAAAGGTTTTGATTAAATAAAATGACCCTGCTCTGTTTTTCTGAGATGGACCTTCCTCCTAATCCCAAGAGAAGGTCTCATTTAGTCGAGGGCTCGATTTCATGGAAGCAAACATGGCCGGCCTTTTGAGTTTAATCCAGAACTGAGGAATGTGACTGACGTGAGTGTAATTACCTTTTGAGTCGCCACGTCGCCTGAATGCATCGTCTGCCGCAGTGTTACTCACTGCGCGGCTCGCCAAGCTTTAATTGGTGTCTCGCGTGGCAGGGGGCTAAATAAAGTGATAGATATGATTATAGAGTCAATACAGATATTTCATAAAAACACTAAACACAAGCAGGGCTATTACATACAACCCATTAAACCACAGTGTCTGCTCTATTAGCCTACAAATAATAGATAATAATAATATATAAAAGATGCAAATAATACAGAAACAAGATGTTTAAACCTGCTGAACACTGACTCACTGCGGAGCTGCCAGTTCTGGCGCTCTATCAGCACTACATGGTGAATGTGCTCTTGGACGGGTAGATAGAAATAAATACACTTAAGCTCATTAACAATATGTCATCATAAGCATGCTTACGAATATGGACATTTGCTTAAAAATAGTTTATATCGCTAAATTGGAACATTTAAATTGGAGGATACTACGACCAACCTGGCACTTCATACTCGCGTTAGCTTGGCTCTGGTCCACTCGTGTCACCATTACGTGCTAGTTCGCGTGTGTTTCTACAGATGGACAATGGATCCATTTCTTATTAAAGAGTTGCACAGCAGGTGGACAGAAACAAAGCGTGACACACGAGGAACATTAAGATTTGTCTTTGGAGCATCAAACCACAGAGTCGAGAGGAAGATGCTGGAGATGTGGTTTGTGGACAGACAACAGCTGCTCGTTAAAAAAGAAAGAGAAAGGTACGAGCCACACAAGACGAGTAAAGGAACATTCAAGACAAGTGGACAGAGGAGTTTGTATTTGTCCTCCACGAGTCGAACCCTTTGTGCTTAATGTGCAAACACACCGGCTCTGTTTCAAGAGAAGTCCGTTGGAGCCGCATCTCCAAACGACGCATCCAAAATTCAACGAAACTTACGCACCTGGAAGAGAAATGAGTTTTAAACAATAGAGCAGCTTTCTTCTGTTTCTGGACAACAAAGGCTCAAACACAGGACGACTAACACAGCTGAAGGATTCACTGAGGCATCCTTTGAGATCGCATGGAGTTTGGCTCGGGCAAAGAACCTTCTCAGACTCAAACATTGTGAAACTGCTTTGTGGCTTTGTGGCTTCGTCCCAGTATTAAGATAATCCTGCTTGTATTGAATGTATTGGTTGTATGTTCTGGCTGGAGGACAGATTAATAAACAGACGTGCTTTTTATGACTGGATGTAGCTTTTCATTCTTTGTGGTAAAAGTGTCTCTCCTGTTGACTCTGTCCTCTCAATGTGGCTCTCACGTAAACATAGTGAAGACCACTGCTCTGCTGTATCAGTTCAACTGGTCCTGGAGAAACACCGCAATGTCCAGATGTGTCTTCAGGCCCTGACGCACCAGGCTGGCCGTCCGTGAGAGTCTGTTAGCCTAGTTTCTACGGTGTGTGTGTTTCGCCACTTTTTTCGGAGCCTTTACAGAAAGTAGCAACCATGGAAATGCAGTCTGACGTAATTTCCTCTGTGTACCCAGGCACTGAGATTACCCATACTGTGTGTGTGTTTGTGTGCGTGTTCCTGGTTTACACACACACACACACTTTGCCCTCCGTCCATTACTCTGAGACGTCTAACAGAACAGATATGTCTAGCTCTCGCTCGGTTCATGTTTTCTAACCAGAGCTGCATCCTGACAGCCGAAAGTGCTGTGAGAACGCAGAGAAGAGACACACACACACACACACACACACACACACACACACACACACACACACACACACACACACACTCTTTGTGCTTATTGATCTGCCACCGGGAGGTTCTCGCTGCTGCCCAAATAAGCTGTTAACTCTCCTGGATAACCTATCATCATCTCCTCCTCCGAGAGGAAGGAACTCAAATTGAAGCCTAAAGCATAAACAAACGTTAATGTTCACAACACACAGGCACACACGCACACACGCACACATGCACACACACACCTGCTAAAACGTCGTCACCTCCTCTCCTTAATCTCCAGCAGACAGAGGAACAGCAGGTCGGCTTCTCGACTGTCACAGCTGGAAATGTTTAAACTTGTCATCTCCTCACCGGGAAACACACACACACACACACACACACACACACAACACACAGGTCACATTCATGAAGATTCTACTTTGAGCCTCTTTCAGATTTGCCCCTTGTTGTGTAAATGTTCTGGATCAGAGTCTCAGTGAAAGCTAAATAACTGGTGATGAATAGTTCCACTTACTAAGAATCCACATGTACTAAACACATTTACAACAACACACACACACACACACACACACACACAATGGTTATTTATTTCTCTTCAGTTCTGTAGAAAGAGTATAATTAAGCGTAAACTTAAGAGTAAGCTTGGTAACGTTCCCCTCTGACCTGAATGCTGTGACGTTGCAGGACGACTGCAGCTGTGTTTCGTCTTCACGTCTGATCTGTGTTGTCACTTTGACATGTTGCCGTTGGATTTTGTTTTGTATTGTTTCCTGGTGATTGACAGTTTGACAGTTTCTATGATTGGCTGTCTGGTCTGCTCGAATCGTATAATAGTGAAGAGACATCACGGTGACTATATATCTTTATTTATTTTGATAACATTCAGTGCTATTCTTTTGGCTGCAGTCAAATCTCTTCAGGTTTTTATCCGATCTAAAATCCAAACTCTCTGAACACAGACATGACATGATGACATGATGACATGATGACATGATGACATGATGACATGATGCACATTAAACATTTACTGTGGTCCTTTTGGATATGAACCTCCAAATTCATTAGAAATCCTTAATACTTCAGATGCATGTGGATGCATTACTGCAACTTCTAATAGCAATTTCCACTTTAAATGGAGCCTGATTGCCAAAATGTAAAGAAATATAGACTTTAAAACATGCCTGGATCAGATATCGGTGACATTGTGGTCAATCTTTGTGAAGAAACCATAATGTTGCATATTAACCTACAAAAACGTAACAATTTGACTTTATTCTTCCTGTTTTAACTTCATAAAGCAAAGAGATTAAACGTGAGTCGGCTCTAAGAAAGCAGAGACCGTTTGTGTTGTCTCCGACAGACGGAGAGCTTTTAGTGTTGCAGAAAAATGAAAAGCCGACAGCAGCTGATCTGAGCGCCAACGCTCCCTGATCGTTTAGAGATGCTGACCCGCTGACCTCAGAGTGGTTCCACTCGGTAGGACGCTTTTCAAAAGAACGGGCAATTTGAGAGCAACATCCCTAAAGGGCAAATCTCACCTCCACCTGGATGTTCTCTGTCGCTGACGGAGCACGAGTGCACCTCGCCCGCTCATAAACCCCCCGGAGATAAATCCATTTGCTGCACAAAGCCGAGTAGACGGGGAGGCACAAACAGAAATTCAACTGAAACCTGACAGGCGGCTTTTCACAGCTTCCTTTCACGTTGTCGCACCTCATTTCACGGGCAGCATTTGGGAGGGGGAGAGGAGAGGGGGAGGGGAGGGGAGGGGGGAGGAGGAGGAGGAGGAGGAGGAGGGGAGGAGGAGGAGGGGAGGGGAGTCTCTGAGAAGTCTCAAGGGTTCAGAAAAGGAAATTATTCTGTAGTTATTCAGGGGAGGAAAGCCGTGTGTGTGTGTGTGTGTGTGTGTGTGTGTGTGTGTGTGTGTGTGTGTGTGTGTGTGTGTGTGTGTGTGTGTGTGTGTGTGTGTGTGTGTGTGTGTGTGTGTGTGTGTGTGTGTGTGTGTGTGTGTGTGTGTGTGTGCAGAGAACACCGTACAAGCAATTAAGTGATCAGCCGCTCAGCCGGAGTCCTCGGTAGCACGGCTTACCTTTGCTCTCTCCCTTTTGGAGAATGCATTGCGTCGTCTCTCTGGTGGAGGACTCTGCACCGGCGGACGTGTTTGAGTCGGCGTGCCGGCTTGTGCTGGCTGGGGTCTCGGCAGTATTGTAGGCACAGCATCTGCGTTCAGTTTTAAATTCTTTTTGAATCTCATTTCCTTGGCGAGCAGTTTGTTGGAAACACGATCTCTCAAAGTGCTGCCCACAAATCGACGGTTTCATCGACGCACCCGTCTTGTCCATAAACACTGGCGGCGGCTGTAACGCAGACGAACACTGGCGGCGGCTGTAACGCAGACGAACACTGGCGGCGGCTGTAACGCAGACGAACACTGGCGGCGGCTGTAACGCAGACGAACACTGGCGGCGGCTGTAACGCAGACCAACACTGGCGGCGGCTGTAACGCAGACCAACACTGGCGGCGGCTGTAACGCAGACGAACACTGGACGGCGGCTGTAACGCAGACCAACACTGGACGGCGGCTGTAACGCAGACCAACACTGGACGGCGGCTGTAACGCAGACCAACACTGGCGGCGGCTGTAACGCAGACCAACACTGGCGGCGGCTGTATTCTACTTGTGACGTCATCACCCGAACATTGCCGAAGTAGAGGCTCTCGGCGCAGCGATCAATTGTTGTTGGCGGAAGTCATTTTTATGCCGTTATGATGGTGATTTATTACGAATACATCAATAATAAATGTATTTATGGCACATTTCACAGTAGAAATGAAACCTCCATCATGCACCAGCCCAACAACTCTGACGACAGATCATTTCGTTGGCTCTTTAAGGGTTCAGCGTGTTCGCTGTGTGTCCATTCGATATATTGTGCAGCCGTGAAGTGACGGTTCCTGCGATGGGGAGCTGCTGCTGTCTTACTGTAGCAGGAGCTTCGTTATCTGTTTTCTGTAATGAAATATGTTTCACATTTTCAACCTCGCAACCTGCTGCTTCCCATAAACGCAGCGTCTCCTCCTCCTCCTCCTCCTCCTCGTCCTCCTCCGGTGGTTACAGGCTGCGTTTAGACACAGAAAGCTGTCGGCAGGAGATACGTCTCTGCTCACTTTGTGTGGCCTGACACCGTCACTCCCAGAATGTATTTGTCGCTGTTGCAACAAGAGCAAGAATAATGGTTTAATTACCCCCCCGACGCCGCCGTCCTCACGACGCCTCATACATCTCATGAGCTTCTGGTTATTCTGCCGCTCATGAAAACTTAAAATGCTCATCCAACACATTGTGTCAGCTGTGGTTCACTGGGCACATCGCTGCTCCATCGCTCCTCTGGAAATGTTGTTACTGTTGGATAATATTAGATGAGCTGCATGAAGACATGAGGAACCATTATTATTCTGTTCCTCTATAACTACACATCCTCTTTAAAGGGCAGCAGCACCTGCATCCATCGTATGCAAGCTCACAGAGCAGCACGTTAGATGAACTCCGTACAAAGTGTCCTTCATCATGCAAAGTTATTAAATCCTAAACGTGTCCAAACACAAAAACTGGTTTATGGCTCTGAGCTCTTGCTGTCAACGTAACTTTTTATTAGCAGCGCACACACACACACACACACACACACACACACACACACACACACACACACACACACACACACACACACACACACACGGTTTGTCTGCGGAGAGGTTTGATGAACGCTCGTTTAACTCGCTGCTTTAAAGTTCACGTTAAGTGTGAAAGCGACTTCCTGACTTTGAGACGACCGTGTGGAGCTAATCAGCTAGATCTCGGGTTTGGTCCTTTTTTAGAATCTGCATCAGTCTTAAGTGGCGTCTGAACCTCCCCAGCCTCACTGACACGTTCGTCTTCCTCTGTTGTTGGAGAACTCGGTTTCCTAATGAAAGACGTTTGTTGGGTGATGAGAGTTTTCTCCGCTCTTGTAATGACGTGTCAGACTCCATCAGACTCTAACAATGTACTTTTGTTCTGTTTCTCCTCCATCCTGCCTTCCTCTCCTCTTCTTCCTCTCCATCTGTTTCTAATTGATTACAAACCTCCTCTGCCAACATCTCTCCTCTCAAACTCGCTCCCTGTACTTCTTCTTCATTTCCGTCCTCCATCCGTCATCTCTCGTCTGTTTCAGGTGAACAAGCCGCAGCTGCAGGCGGTGAAGGAGCGTTTCCTGGCCTTCCTCAACGGAGAAACTCAGATCGTGGCGGATGAAGCTTTCTGCAACGCCGTGAGGAGCTACTATGAGGCAAGACAATTTCATCTCTACTCTGTACCTTTGCGTTTAGAGTGGGGGGGGGGTGCAGGCGTCCTCCAGAGACCACTGGAGCCTCAGTGTCACTTCTTTGGTACAGCTGTGCTATTGCTGTGATGCTGTGGTTGGGTGATGAAATCTTTGCTATAGGCAGAGCTGTGAGGAAGATGCATGCCCCGTCCTCTCTTAAAGGGCCAGTGCGTGGTGTTTAGGAGGATCTATTGGCAGAACATCCCTAACTATGTTTCCATTGGTGTAGAATCACCTCAAAGTAAGTGGTTGTGTTTGTTGAGTCCTTTATAGCTACACCATGTTGCACCGCCATGTTTCTACCGCAGCGCAGAACAGACGCACCAAACACGTCTCCCGAGACGCCTTTCACCTTCCCAGAAGGTCTTAAATTAAGCCAAGATATGACCCCAGTTTGACATCTGACGTTCTAACAGCTGATTAAAACATTAAACTTCACCGGGAACTTAATTAGTATCAGAGACGATAGTAAACAACACAGATATATTATATTGGATCAAATATATTGGAGAAAGAAATTAAGATTGAAGTACACAAATGCATCTTATGAAATAACATTCAATTGCCTTGTAATGTATCCTTCATCCACAGACTGAACTCTCATCATAGCCTTCATACGATGACTGACACTCACGCAGCAAGTTAACCAATGCAACAGCAGAGCTTCGTAGCTTGGAGGCTTTGAAACCGTCCCGTGTTGAGTTCTGGTCGGACCTCGTGCCCCTCCTCTGATGACGGAGTGCTTGTTGAGCTGTTATGGCACAAAGTGATTAAACGTATCGGCAGCATCGTGTGAAACAGATTACAACATCGATCCCACCAGCTGTTCTGTTTTAGAGCACAGTGCCTCCAATCTCTCTCCTCCAAACTAAAGCTTTTTACTTCCATCACCGCCCACATCAGCACCGTTTCTCTACTTCTCCATCCCCTCTCTTTGGATCATGTCATCTCTGCAGCATATTCTCTTTGTCGTCTTTCCGGAATTTCTCCCACAATGCACTCAGTGTTTTGGATGGAAACCTGAGACGGCGTTGCAAAGCCTCCCACGTCGCCTCGAGTTTCCGTCTCCACTGTAGGAGGAGGACAGCTGTGAGCACAGATTGCAGTGAATTTACTTTTTTATTCCATTTTTACACGGTCTCTCCTTCTATCGCCCCCCTCATCTCGGTCTTCCCCTCCTCTCGCCCATCATCTGCTATGAGATGGAGATCTTATCGGCCACTTGCAGCTCGTCTCCTTAATTCCCTGCAAGTGTGAAACTCTCAGCTTTTGTGTCACGACAGAGAAGCTGACGGGCCGAGTGATCAAAGTCCTCCTGAGTGGATCATCGTCCTCAGAACACTGGTCCGGTCGCGTGTCCTCCTGAGACATCACACTGTTAGTCAGAGGATCACACACTTTATTATGTGTTGTGTATATTACAGGGATTCGTTCTTCATTCATCATATAAACTTAATGCAGATGTTCCACAACATGGAGTTTGGTGCAGATACAAACATGTGAGGTTGTTAAAAGGAACTACTCGTGACATTTACAGAGACGAACTCGTGCTGACGGTTTATTAAGAGGTCGTAAATGAGCCTTTGAGAAAATGTTAATTGATATTCCTGGCAAAATTCAATATTTTTATATAAATGTGTTTATATATATATTTACATATATATATTTATATTATATATATATATTTACATTTATATATATTTAAAAAAAAAATATATATATATATATATATATATATATATATATATATATATATATATATATATATATATATATAAATATAACAATATGCAGGAGCGTCCAAAGGAGGGGAGACGAGCAGACTTTAGCGTGGACAACAGGGGATTGAAACTGTATTAAATCATCTATTCTGCTTTGTGTAATCTTAGATTAAATAAAGAAATATATATTGTATACTTTTTTTGGTGCATTTACTTTGCTTTTTTTGAGAGGATACAGTAGAGATCTGAAATGAGGGCCGGTCACGTGCATCAAAGATTTCCAGCTGGATTTGATTTCAGCATCTTTTGGCGAATGGCGTTCTGTAATATCACCCAAACGTACACCGGTAATGGTTGCAGGCAATTCCCCGTGATTAGTGGACACGGAGGAGAGCAGAGTGGTGTGTAGATGGAGCCGAATCATCAGCAGTGGAGGAAACTCTGAACTGACAAGCCAACAGGAAGTGAGACAGCTGGAGAGTCGACAGGATTTCACAGCTTCCACACTGATTTCTCATCCCTAGAATTCATCATTTTTGTTAATTTCTTTTCAGTGAAACAGTTTGAGCTCCTCTGCTGCGCGAGCATCTTATGATCTGTGAGGTGAAACAGTTCAGATCTCAACGGCAGACGTTGCTTTCTCACTTTCTAACAAGCTGCTGAAGCCTTGAGACCGACGGACTGCAAGCAGACTGTGTGGAGGAAGTAAAATCACCGTCTGAGATGTGAAATTACAGGAAGGACTTTGTAGTAACCAGTAGAGCTGTGAAGATTTACTGATGCGTGTTGGAAAATTGATCCAAGAGTCTTAAATCCGATGCAAAACTCTCAATCCGACTCAAATTTTGATGGAAATCAGTCAAAAATCGATGGAGCACGTGCAGTCGACACGCAAAGTAGTGCTATAGCAAACCGTTACAGGGTTTTACTGTATTGATTTTATATTTTATAGCACATCACATATCGAGATACGCAGTGAATCGTCTTGAGAGGGAAGATATACGCCTCTAGTCACCAGATATTATTATTTTTATTCATAAAAACCTGGATGAATGAGTGAATAATGGAAATATTGTTAGTTGCAGAAATTAGTCAACGCGATGTTTCTCCTCCACCACCGTCTGAGGAAGAAATGTAGCAGAAGTGGACCTACTCAGCGGGTCAGCACATTGCATACCATGTGATCATAAAATACGTGCATTCGTCAGCCTTTTTCATGCAACTCCTTCACTGGAGGACAGGAACTGATGGCATGTTACTGTCTTATCGTCTCTCACTGCACTACATGTCTTCCTCCCGTCTGTCCATTTGACTTGATTAATTAAAGCCCATAAGCTTTTGTGTTTGATATCATGACTGCTCTGCTGCTATTCTGCTTTTTTAATTAGCATCTCGTCCAAGATTCAGCTCTTTGGCATCACAGCATGATGAGACACGGAGTGTGTGCAGTGTGTGTGATGACTTTCTCTCAACAGTCACGGAGGTTATCTGAGGAGTTTTGTGGAGGAAAGTGACTGATGTCTGCTTTCATGAATATGATGGATGAATTTAAATGAAATATAGCATTTAGCTAAGAACAGGAGATTAATGTCCTTTTTGTCAGTT
This sequence comes from Cottoperca gobio, assembly GCF_900634415.1. NCBI lineage: Eukaryota > Metazoa > Chordata > Actinopteri > Perciformes > Bovichtidae > Cottoperca > Cottoperca gobio. The sequence continues at coordinate 26,096,137 of NC_041360.1, forward strand.
TAATCATGGATCCTAAACATAGACTGTATATAATATGGACGTAGACTCTGACGTCACCCAGAGGTTTCTGTAGAGCCAAAGTGGAGCTCAACATGTGTGGCTCCGGCTTTCGCCATCCTGGCAGTGCCGACTCCACCGTCTAATCCAAAAATGGTTTGAGGATGCCGCAGACAGCTAGCGGCTGACAACCAAAACTGTCTTTTTTCTTTTCTTTTCTTTTTACCAGGCTGTAAACATGATATTTCTGCTGTAATGTTCGGCATTTTAACATGAGTGTCTCTGGGGATTGGCTCGCTTTTGAAACTTCAAGTGGCCATTCGTTAATTTCAGGGATTAACATGACAAACTGACATTAGGGTTATAGATTAACAGGACAAGCTAACGTTATATTCACAGATTGATAGGACAAGCTAACGTCAGCAAATGTAGTAGCCGCAGTAGTAGTAGTAGTAGTAGTAGTAGTAGTAGTAGTAGTAGTAGTAGCAGTGACAGTAGTAGTAACAGTAGTAGTAGTAGCAGTAGTAGTAGCAGTAACAGTAGTAGTAGCAGTAACAGTAGTAGTAGCAGTAACAGTAGTAGCAGTAACAGTAGTAGCAGTAACAGTAGTAGTAGCAGTAGCAGTAGTAGTAGTAGTAGTAGTAGTAACAGTAGTAGTAGCAGTAACAGTAGTAGTAACAGTAGCAGTAACAGTAGTAGTAGCAGTAGTAGTAGTAGTAGCAGTAACAGTAGTAGTAGTAGCAGTAGCAGTAGTAACAGTAGTAGTAGCAGTAACAGTAGTAGTAGTAGTAGCAGTAACAGTAGTAGTAGTAGCAGTAACGTAGTAGTAGTAGTAGTAGTAACAGTAGTAGTAGCAGTAACAGTAGTAGTAGCAGTAACAGTAGCAGTAACAGTACAGTAACAGTAGTAGTAGTAGCAGTAACAGTAGTAGTAGTAGCAGTAACATAGTAGTAGTAGCAGTAACAGTAGTAGTAGTAGCAGTAACAGTAGTAGTAGTAGCAGTAACAGTAGTAGTAGTAGCAGTAACAGTAGTAGTAGTAGCAGTACAGTAACTAGTAGTAGCAGTAAACAGTAGTAGTAGTAGCAGTACATAGTAGTAGTAGTTAGTAGTAACAGTAGTAGCATAGCAGTAACAGTAGTATAGCAGTAGTAGTAGTAGCAGTAGTAGTAGTAGTAGTAGTAGTAGTAGCAGTAACAGTAGTAGTAGTAGCAGTAACAGTAGTAGTAGTAGCAGTAACAGTAGTAGTAGTAGCAGTAACAGTAGTAGTAGTAGTGTAGTAGTAGTAGTAGTAGCAGTAACAGTAGTAGTAGTAGTAGTAGCAGTAACAGTAGTAGTAGTAGTAGTAGCAGTAGTAGTAGCAGTAACAGTAGTAGGTAGTAGTAGTAGTAGCAGTACAGTAGTAGTAGTAGTAGTAGTAGCAGTACAGTAGTAGTAGTAGTAGTAGCGTAGTAGTAGCAGTAACAGTAGTAGTAGTAGTAGTAGTAGTAGTAGTAGTAGTAGTAGCAGTAACAGTAGTAGTAGTAGTAGTAGTAGCAGTAACAGTAGTAGTAGTAGTAGCAGTAGTAGTAGCAGTAACAGTAGTAGTAGTAGTAGTAGTAGTAGTACAGTAGTAGTAGTAGTAGCAGTAGTAGTAGCAGTAACAGTAGTAGTAGCAGTAGTAGCAGTAGCAGTAGTAGTAGCAGTAACAGTAGTAGTAGTAGTAGTAGCAGTAGTAGTAGCAGTAACAGTAGTAGTAGCAGTAGTAGTAGTAGCAGTAGTAGTAGTAGTAGCAGTAACAGTAGTAGTAGCAGTAGCAGCAGTAGTAGTAGTAGTAGTAGTAGCAGTAACAGTAGTAGTAGTAGCAGTAGTAGCAGTAACAGTAGCAGTAGTAGTAGCAGTAACAGTAGTAGTAGCAGTAACAGTAGTAGTAGTAGTAGTAGCAGTAGTAGTAGCAGTAACAGTAGTAGTAGTAGTAGCAGTAGTAGTAGTAGCAGTAGTAGTAGTAGTAGCAGTAACAGTAGCAGTAGCAGCAGTAGTAGTAGCAGTAGTAGTAGTAGTAGTAGCAGTAACAGTAGTAGTAGTAGCAGTAGTAGCAGTAACAGTAGCAGTAGTAGTAGTAGTAACAGTAGTAGTAGCAGTAGCAGCAGTAGTAGTAGCAGTAGTAGTAGTAGTAGCAGTAACAGTAGTAGTAGTAGCAGTAGTAGCAGTAACAGTAGCAGTAGTAGTAGCAGTAACAGTAGTAGTAGTAGTAGCAGTAGTAGTAGCAGTAACAGTAGTAGTAGTAGTAGCAGTAACAGTAGTAGTAGTAGTAGCAGTAGTAGTAGCAGTAGTAGTAGTAGTAGTAGCAGTAACAGTAGTAGTAGTAGTAGTAGCAGTAGTAGTAGCAGTAACAGTAGTAGTAGTAGCAGTAGTAGTAGCAGTAACAGTAGTAGTAGTAGTAGCAGTAGTAGTAGCAGTAACAGTAGTAGTAGTAGTAGTAGTAGCAGTAACAGTAGTAGTAGTAGTAGTAGTAGCAGTAGTAGTAGCAGTAACAGTAGTAGTAGTAGTAGTAGTAGTAGTAGCAGTAGTAGTAGCAGTAGTGATACTAGTAGTTTCACAATAATGCATTTGACAATTATTGAGCTGTTTTCCAATCTCAACTAAATCTGCTTCCTGTCAGAATCTGACCTTTTAATTCAAGTCATGTGACCTTTCTCACATCATCCATGTCTGCTTATTGGTTGACTTTTAAATAACAATAAAATGCTTTTCAGCAGCCTCATGGAAATAGCTGCATGTTGAGTAGACAACAATTTTAGAGATTTATTCATCTGGAACGTTTATTTTCATTTTCAATTCATCTGTTGATGATTGTCTCAAATAATCTCTACATGGTTTAATCTATGTGTTGTAAAAACGTGCATAATCCTAATACAGTGCAAACCAGGTCAAGGTGACACCTACAAGTTGTTGTGATTGAACGCCGTTAAATTTTTTTAAATATAAAGTACAACGAATAATTTGAGTTGTTGCTGACACGTAAATCAATTCTTAGAATAGCTGCCAAATCATTTTCTAATAATAAATCAACCAATATATATATTGTGAATATTGTAGCATGAATATTTATCATTGAGGTTGACTTTCCGTCACCCTCGGCTGTTAGAAACTGATACTGTTATTTTGACACGTAATAGACGTGATATTACGTAATATTAATTGATTAATCAAAAAGAAAACTCATTTTGTGCCAGAGCTGCAGGTGCGTGAGCTGCAGGTGCGTGAGCTGCAGGTGCGTGTGCTGCAGGTGCGTGTGCTGCAGGTGCGTGAGCTGCAGGTGCGTGAGCTGCAGGTGCGTGTGCTGCAGGTGCGTGTGCTGCAGGTGCGTGTGCTGCAGGTGCGTGTGCTGCAGGTGCGTGTGCTGCAGGTGCGTGAGCTGCAGGTGCCTGAGCTGCAGGTGCGTGTGCTGCAGGTGCCTGAGCTGCAGGTGCGTGAGCTGCAGGTGCCTGAGCTGCAGGTGCGTGTGCTGCAGGTGCGTGTGCTGCAGGTGCCTGAGCTGCAGGTGCGTGTGCTGCAGGTGCCTGAGCTGCAGGTGTGTGAGCTGCAGGTGCGTGAGCTGCAGGTGCGTGAGCTGCAGGTGCCTGAGCTGCAGGTGCGTGTGCTGCAGGTGCGTGTGCTGCAGGTGCGTGTGCTGCAGGTGCGTGTGCTGCAGGTGCGTGTGCTGCAGGTGCGTGTGCTGCAGGTGCGTGTGCTGCAGGTGCGTGAGCTGCAGGTGCGTGAGCTGTAATTTAGTGGGTTAAAGCAGCTGCAGTCCGGTGCTTCAGGTGTGTGACATCTCTTGCAGCCCAGCAGGGAGGCTGCTGCTCAGAGGACAAAGGATTTCACAGATTCTCTCCGACCTTCTGTCACATCTTCAGTAATCCACTGCTCTCTGTACCACTTTACAGTAAACACACCTTTTTTAATCTGCGTGGAAACGAAGCAGTGCAGAGCAGCAGCAGGTCAGAGGTCATCAGGTCCGATCGATATGTGTTCTGGGAAAAATCTATTTCTTCCGACTCGCAGATGTTGGATCAGTGCTTCTCTTCCTGAGACCGTGACCTTTTACGAGTTCACAAGATAAATAATATATTATTCCGAATGATTAAAGAACTGTGAAATGCCACATTTCCACTTTATTCATTTGTCATCTTCTTTCTTTAGCTTCCAGATGTTTGTGGAGTCATTCATGTCGACTTGTGAATGATTGGGCTGCTGCTATTGATTTGCAGTCTTTACGATACTTACTGTCAAATTCTAATAATAGGACAAGAGTTCTCTGAGATTTAGTTTTAGCTCTTACACACAGAAAACACTGAACACCTTCAGCTGCTCGCAGAGTATCTTCTCCAATCCTTCATGAGGAACAAACTTGTGTTTTGAAACGCTGATATTTAGACGTATAAGCCGTTTAAATGTCTTTGTTCTTCTTTAAAAGCCGCAGCATGTGTCGCACAGATTCATGTTGCACTCTGCAGCGCTCACCTGCACTGTTTTCAGTCACGAAAGTCTTGTGGTAACAAGAAGATTGCGTCCTTTAGAGCCGCTGGAAGGCGTTCAATGTGAAACACCTGTGCAGGAGTTGCCGGTGGCTCAACAGCGATAGAACAATGGAAGCGAGTGGGAAGTACATGACAGATTAATCTGTAGGCGGAAGTAGACGAACCACCAGCACTGCTGTGTCAGCGCTCTTGTAAAACGGCATAATAACTCTGTTATGTTTGCTACGGTAATGTTCTTTATTCCCAGATGGTGCAAGAACACATCAGCTGCCAGATTTACTGACGACAGGAGTCGAGTTCTTGATAAAAAGCAAAGTTTAAACGAGAACAGAAAACAGGGAGGCTTCTTACTAACTACTGTGTACACGATAAATAAAAAGCTCAGGCCTGCATGTGAGTGTTCGGCTTTAACGGTACTAAAAGTCACTTTGCGTAAAGCTTGTGGGACAGTCAGCTGCTTCTGTCTTACACCATGTAAACACATTATACAAACTACACCTGAGCGTTTGTATTTACACACGTGTCCTGTACAGAGCGGCTGTGAACACACCGTCACTGCCTGCAGGCTGTTTAAAGTGTGTGTGTGTGTGTGTGTGTGTGTGTGTGTGTGTGTGTGTGTGTGTGTGTGTGTGTGTGTGTGTGTGTGTGTGTGTGTGTGGCCTCGATCCGTCTGCGTCTGTTTGCTCTGATACTAGTTTCACATGGACGCCTGCTAATGCAGCATGAAAGTGGATTTACACTCAGCGGAGGAGGAGTGTGTAAACGTTTGAAGTGTCTTTGCAAGCAGTTTGTGTTTCCCATAGAGGAACATACCATTCTTCTTTGACGTGTTTATTTAAACATTCCTTCATCCATGCAACTTGTTTCCCTTTACAGGAGACTCTTCTTTAACACTTTGCACTGAAAGATGTTTCCCACAGCAGCAGTGAATCATAGATATATGTCAATATTATGTTCTGCTCAGGAATCAGTTATTGTAGGAATATTTATTTAATGCAGCATAAGTAAGATTTTATTTATATAGCCCCTTTTTAAAACAAAGTTCTTCACCGGGAAAAGAACATGCATATAGAGATATAAACAGAGGACGCAAATAAAGCCGGCAGAGATGAGTTTGAGAAGTTTGTTGAAGCAGTTTTCAGACGGGGCTCTTACGGGAAACGTGCAATCACCCTTGGATTTGTAGAGGGAGCGGGGTTTGAATAAGAGACCTTGTTCGGAGGATCTGAGTGGCCGACAGGTGGTATAAGGAGATGTATGGAGGGTCAACACCATACCACCGGGCAGCCAGAGAAAGGATGTGAGGATAGGTGTCGCCTGGCTGCACCAGATGCTGGCGGGACGAGGCCGCTTGGCTGAGACGGGACAACAGAGCATCGCAGTAGTTTACACGGGAAGAAAGGAGGGTATGAATAAGTGATTCTAGATCTCTGGTCGATGGCATTGATTAGATTTGTGTGATGCTGCGGAGAAGGAGGAGAAGGAGGAGAATTGGGAGAAGGAGAAGGAGGAGGAGGAGAATTGGGAGGAGGAGGAGAAGGAGGAGAATTAGGAGGAGAATTAGGAGGAGGAGAATTAGGAGAAGGAGGAGGAGAATTAGGAGAAGAAGGAGGAGGAGAATTAGGAGAAGGAGGAGAAGGAGGAAGAGAAGGAGGAGGAGAATTAGGAGGAGAAGGAGAAGGAGGAGGAGAATTAGGAGGAGGAGGAGAATTAGGAGGAGAAGGAGGAGAATTAGGAGGAAGAGGAGAAGGAGGAGGAGAATTAGGAGAAGGAGGAGAATTAGGAGAAGAAGGAGGAGGAGAAGGAGGAGGAAGAGGAGGAGAAGTAGGAGGAGGAGAAGGAGAAGGAGGAGAATTAGGAGAAGAAGGAGGAGAATTAGGAGGAGAAGGAGGAGAATTAGGAGGAGAAGGAGGAGAATTAGGAGGAGGAGGAGGAGGGTTCATATGAAGGAAGTTAAAGTGACTTCCATACCTTCATGGAGGAAGCTAATAACAAAGAAAAGGATGGAGGTCATATATCGTACGATGAGACATTATCGTGACAGGCCTCTGTAGGATTTGGTTATTGGGAAATATTTTGTGGGTTAGTTGTTTAAGTATCTTTGTATTAACCAGAGAAGTAGAGAAGTAGTCTGAGACCACGTCTTCAGGTCGTAAACGCTGAGAGAGGGAGTCCAAAAGGCAGCCAGATATAAAGGCTGGAACTCTAGTGCAGAAGCACAACACACGATGTGTTGTGTAATGAATGGATCGAAGTGACGGGAGAGTTGGTACAAGGCAGACCATGAACTGTCTGCCATTGTGACAGTAGAGTCACTTCCTGTGTCTCTCTCTCTGTTTCCCATCTTTTCTGGGGATTGCTGTGTGAAGATTCAGCTTTTCTGGCAGTAAGAAGGATTTCCCTCCGCTGCAGATAAATCGGCACATCCGAAATCCAAAGGTTCCCTTTTATTGCCTCAGTTTTTGTTTTGAGCTTTGTGTCTGTTGTCCAGCAGAGACTCTCGTGATAACATTGGTATCTGGATCAGACAGAAGCTGCACATCATTCCTGGCACTTCACTTCACTGCTGTCAGTGTTTTCATTGCCTCTTCTGTCGACTCATTTCTTTCTCTCAGGTGTGTTAACGGAGAGCGTCTTTGTGTTCTGATGGCTTCTGTGTTGGTCCTTGATCTCAGTCGCTGTGTGGCTTCCTCTTTTACTCGCTGTGGTGATTAGCAGAGACTTTCCTTTTTACATTGCTCTGTCCATTTATAGCAGGGGTCACTAACTTCAATCACTTCTGCAAACATGGAACAAGGTCCAGATACAAAGAAATGAAGTTATTTAACTGAAACATGAGGGTTCATTTCTTATGGAGGAGTGGTCGCAAGGACCTCTTCAAGCCTCTAATATATACAGTAGGGGGTCCCTGCACCACGCTACACCAGTTTGGGGGTCCTTGGCCTGAAACACGTTGAAGACCCCTTCTCTATTATATTTATAGCCATGCAGATTCTTCCTTTGGTCAGTTGTGTCAAAGTCCATCATTTTAGGTGATATTAATCAGCACCTTGTCTTAAGGCCACCACTGGGGACATTTATTTTTGTGAATCAATATATATTTTTCAGAACTGTTTTTGTCATGAATTTGAAAAAGCAACACATTCTGAGCTTCAACACCGCAAATAAAGGCATCAACCAATCACGTTGCGTGGAACGGGTTGAGTTGCGGCATTATCTATGAGGATTGCCAAACATCACATGGCAAACTTTATTAACCTTCACAAAGGCAATAAAAGCCCAAGACATATAATATTTGCAGGCGATAATTTTGCATTTTCGGCCTTTATACTGTTAGACGAGGATAAGAGGCAGACCCAACACGTTACAATTATTATTGATATCCAATCACTACGAAGTTGCAGGATAACAAATCATGTAATAATAATCTGTTCTTTTGATGGGACTAATAAAAATAAGATTGCACATCTGACACTATCGAGATAACTATTTAATATCCTATTCTTTTATTAAAGATTTTGAGAAATATGTTATTAGAAAGAAAACCATTAGGCCTAAGTGCTTCTAGATAACTTGTCTTGTCTAATTGGTAACTCCTCTCAGCTCCTGCATGTAATACTTTGACTGATCCCACATATGTGTTCACTATGTGGAACAACAAGACTTCCTGCTCCACCTGTCCGATCAGACACTAAGCAGGAGGATCAATCGGAACATTTCTCAAACAGCTGTTATGACTCTGATGCTCCTCGTCTCTGGTCCTCTCGTTCCCCTCATAGACTGATGACCTTCATCACTCCTCTACCTCACGGTTCATCTGTGACATTTGCAATTTGAAAGGAGAAATGGGACTGGTGTTAGTTTTGGCTGGAGGCAGAAGAGAAGCTCACGCTTGTTCCTTTAATCTGCACACCATTAGGCTTTTTATTGAACATGAAGTAATTGGATTTTTTAGAACAAACTGTCAAATCAGTTCAGCTGGTAGATGATCTGTTGCAGGCTTCATGAACTGAATCAAACCACCACAGTGGGAGGTTCGAGTCGAGGTTCCTTTCTGTCAAATCGGACCAAAGTGAGCTTTGACACTTCCACCGCCGTCTCACAAACACACTAAAAAGGTCTGGATCGATACCTTCTGCTTCCTGTCCGTCAGGTTTGTGAGACTGCAGAGAAACTCGCATTTTAATAACTGTTGCGTTTGTTTGATGCATTTAATGTTCGTCCCTTCTTCAGTGATGATATATTTTTCAGTCAGAAGGTATTTTCCTTGCGGACACAGTGAAACTGATGATGCAAGTTGGATTGTTTGAGCTTCATTTACATAATCACATACTGTCTTTATTTCATCTCTTTATCACGCTGTCTGGATTCAAAGTCAGCGGGATGACTTTTCTTTCTTTTGGAGACATATGCAAAGACAGATAAAAAGCTGTTCTTAAAATGTATAAACCATCTCTCTCCATTCTCTGGATTGCACAGAAAACACAAATATAAAGTTTTTTTGCAAATGAATGCATTTTCTTGGGCTCCGATTTGCTGTGTACGTCCGCCTTGACCGGGCAACTAATTCAATGTTATAGTTTGTTGAATGTCACTGAAATCATATTGTGATGACGTTATCTGTCAAGAACATATTCCTAGTTTAAATGAATGATATAAAAGTTATTATGAAGGTTTTCTGTTCAACACATCATTTATTTGCTCTCATGTAATGCATGACATACATACTATATACTATACCATAATATATATCAATTTCCCACTACTAAGGGTTCTTATTCAAACATGCCAAACACCACCGTTTGTCCTCTTTAATAAGGAAGACATATCTCCTTCTCTCTTAAAGGACCGTTTATGTGACTACATAGGAATGTTAATCCTCCACTACCCATTTTACTGATGGAGTACCGCAGGGATCAATCCGCGGTCCTTTACTATTTCTTGTCTACATGTTCCTTCGATTAAATTAATGTCATTAAACTGAGCAAACTACAGGTCTGCCTTAGTTATTATCACATGTTCAGACTCCTCGCTCACGTTTCTTAAGGGTCTTTGTTCATCACAGAAATCTCAGTGTCACTTTCGATCATTTTTATCGTCATCTAAAATGTGAAATATTGCTTCTTTGATCATTGAAACACGAATCCATGCTTTTACTAAAGGACATTTTTTTTGTGACATGCAATAGACTTTCAAGGTCATTGCTGTCGCACAGAAGCCTTTTAGATTGTACCTCAGTTTAGTGTCACTTTGGACAAAGAGTGCCTTTTGAAGAAATGTGAAATTCAGCCTCATCCATTTCAGTGTGACACGAGGTCATCTGGTCAAATCTGGCTCAACTTTTGCTATCATTCAACATTAAATCAAACATTTGAAAGTGCTCTTCTTGGATTACTTTAACATACCTTTTCCTTTAGAGACTGAAGATAATGATGGTCAACATGTTAACTTTTTACACTTCTGTCTCGTAGTATTTCTGATGTTTTATAAACCTTCAAACTCATGGATCTGTCGCTCAAACTTGACTTCCTGGATCATATTTAACCTTCTCACCTGCTCCTGAAACATCCCACCAACACACACTGGTGGAAACAATCATTCTTTTTAACCTGGATATGATCTATTGATCTCAGAGCAGCAAAACCTTCATGCTGATATATGAAGCGTTCAGGCTCTCTGACAGACCAAACAAGTTGAAGTAGGTGATGCAGACGTTTTAATATCGAGCTGAAACATGTTTTATTCATGGAGGAACGTTTGAGCCGTGATGATCCTCACAGCTGACGGTGGAGCACTTTAAGGAAAGTTTGAATAATGCGGTGGCAGAACGGTTAAACAGCTCCATGTATACAAGTGAGGAATCTGAATCTTTGTTTCTGGGGAATCATGTTTCGTCTGTGAGTTTGGCGACTGCTCTAAATACTACAATACCCATGAGCCTTTGCTGCCCTTGCTGCCAGTCAGATCTGTAGTGATTTCAGAAGCTTTGTGGTCACCATAGTTGTTGAATTGATTTAAGCTGCAGGTTGTATCATCAGTTTTAACGGTGCATGTAACAGAATGTCCAGCTCTGTGATTGGATGTTTATTGCCGTAATGCACCATGGGAAGTGTAGTTCTTCTGTCCAAAGTAATAGATATTTTCGTTGTTAACCTTTTTGTCCTGATGATTCAGTCGGATAATTTCCTGCCGGTTCAAACCGCTGAAGCTCCAACTGTGAGTCTCTTAACTTTGAATTACGAGAACTATTTCCTGAACCAGGGCTGCCAGAAACATCCCCCCCACCGTGGAACTGTTTTGCATGATTGAGAGAGTTGGTCGTTTAAGGGTTAAAAAGCTTTGCATGATGTCATGAGTTATGAACCCTTGTAAATCGTAAGCATGGGAATATTTCCAGATGACTGGAACACAGCAAAACTGCGGTGCTGACATCATTATTTGTATTGATTTATCATTTAATAATACTAATAAACTTTAGTTGTATAGCACTTTTCAAAACACAGTCACAAAGTGCTTTACAGAACAAGATAAAATGGTAAACACAGTCGAGATGAATACAAACACACACGAGTGTATAATAGAAACCGGTAAAGTAAAGGAGGGATAGAAACAAGACGACTTGTAAAAGTAAGTTTTGAAGAGTTTAAAAGTTTAAATCCCCCCAAAAATGTGTTTGCAGCTTCTCCAAAGTGAGGATTTGATGCTTTTCTCTGTTTTATATAATTGTTAACTGAGTATTCTTTGGCTTTTGGACTGTTGGTCGGACGATACAAGACATTTGAAGACGTCGCCTTTTGGAAACTGAGATGGACATTTTTCTCTTACAGACTAAACCTCAAATTAATTGAAGAAATAGTCAACAGATATATTAATCAATATATATTAATAAAAACAACATTGCTTCCAGTTCTATAATTCATCATAAATGTGCGCAAATGTGTTTTCTTCCACATTCACTTCAACAACTGTAGTCAAACTTTTAAAACCTTTTTATTTTATTTTCCGGTGTCTGTTTTTAAACGTGTTGCTGCTGAAGTCAGAGCTGTCGGACCTTCCTCTCTTAGCAGACGTACGACGCTCACAAGGCTGCAAACAGTCGTCGCTTGTGTCTTTAATCTCCTGACTCGCAGCCCGGCGCTCTGCTGGTGTGTAAATAATTCAGGGAAATTTTAAAGCTCCAATTAATTTGAGCAGCGGGGAGGGAGGAAGTCTCCTGCTGATCGATTCATTCGTTATAATGGCTGACATTTATGTTGCCTAACAAAGTGGGGGAGCGCCTATAGAATCCAGAGAGCAGCAGAGGGGGGGGGGGCTGTCTGACTGAGGACCAGATTTAGGGCTCAAATCGTCCGTTATATTGTTGCATTGAGTTCTCAGTCCTCAGGATAATTTAGTCATCATTTCCATTCATTTTCTGAAACACAAATCTGTGGCCATTGTGCCGACGGCTCATTATTTCAAAACCCCAACAGTCCGAGGAATGTCCCATTGGACCGAAAAGCCATTTGCCCGACTGCCCGCTACCACGAAAACAAAAGTCGATGCTCCGAAGTCCAATTAATCCGAAAAGGCAACTGAAGCACATTATTATGCAGAATGGTGTCGAAGGCGTGAGCCGCCGTACTCTGCCTCTGATTGGCTGATCCTGATATTCTAACCCCAGCCTTATGAACCTCGCTCCTCATGCCTAAACTTAACCAATCCAAACAGCGAACGCAACGAGTAGCAGCCAATCAGAGGCAGAGGTGGGCGGGTCATGCCTCTGTCATAGAGTGTGTATTGAGGGTAACGGACTGTTAGACAAATGGGGTGTTTGGTCCAATGGGACATTTTTTGGACTGAATAATGGACAGTCCCCAAAAATATATTGCACAAATTATTACACCAACGTGCATGCCTACTGGAATATCATTATATATGTATAAACAATATGTCAGTTTAAAACCCTAACGTGAGCCTGTAAAACAGACACAAGTTTCTTGAGATTGAGTGCCACAAAAAACAGTTTTTGAGGAGTTGGGTGATTGTAGTCTCTCAGTTTAAAAAAGGGATGTTTTGACGAGAGCATAATGAACAGTACTGGGGGGGGGAGCATCGATCCAGGCTCAGGGGGCGTCTGGACGGGGGGTCAAAACCTCCAGCAGGCTGACAGGAGGCTCAATGAGGGAGTGACCTTTATATACACACACACACACACACACACACACACACACACACACACACACACACACAGACCCCAACATCAGTCCCCTCTTTATAAACGATGATATTCACTATTTTCCTTTACATCTTTAGCCCCAAATCAACAATAAATGCAATTTGTGTGTGTATTAAATCCTGATGCATCTTCTTCCTCTGAGCCACAGAGCTCCATTGTTGTCCAAGAACTATTAAAAACACATCAGTGAGCCTCACTGGGCGACATGTTCCTTCATTACCATGAACACACACACACACACACACTGTATTTTGTTTTGACTCAATCCCACACACTCCGTCCTCACGAGATCACCAAATGTGGATTAAATGTTCTATTTCCTCCAGTTTCTTTGATAAAAAACTAAAGTGATCAGCTGTACCGACCTTTTAATACAGGTGTTCTCAAAGGTTCACGTCTTCACCACTCGGCTTGAAGCTGAGAGCCACAGACAGGAAGTTAGAAAGTACTGAGAGACCGAGCTCAGGACTGATACATCAACACAGAGCTGTACATGCAAAGTGAATGTTGATGTTACCAAGTCAACACATTTACACTCAACAGGATCTTTCTTCCTGCCGTCCGTTTCAGCTCAGATGGAAAACAATGAGACGAATGAAAGCAGTCATCAACCTGACATGGAGAAATAATCTGAGCTGGGTAATGAGCCACCGGCTCCTCCATTAGTCCGTTTTCATGCCAGACACCATCATTAAATAATTACCATTTTACCATCTGCTGACAGCTGAGACATGTTGGGCCACACCACAGGTACATGTAGATTACTTCTGTCTTGTAAAATAGTTCCTACTATTGAACTCATTTTAGATCTGTTGGAAGTGTTTGTACCATTGAACTATTTTGCACTTGCCAACACAATGAATTCATTCGTCACTGATACGGTGCCTGTAAAAAGGATCCTTTTTTACAACATTAAATCAAATTGGAACAAAGTTCTTGTTTGTAAAGGCGTTCGTCCCCTCGAGGTCAGTCAGGTTTCCTGTATGTTCATTTTACCCGATTAACACATCGTCTGTGATATTGTTACTATTCGGACGCTTCACCACTGTGGACAGTAACACTGGTGAACCGGCGCAGTGGACAGCATGACTTTGTTCTTTTCTGTCTCCAATAGAGTGCTGCAGGAATGAGTCAGAAACATTTTTGCACTTCCGGTTCCCTCGTCTCCTGAAATAAGGTCTGAGTTTAACACACGCTTAAAACGTTTTGTTCCAAGACATAAACTGTCAGGTTTGAACTTTGAAGCTTCTCCGTGTCCGTTACAAGTGGCTAAAGGAGACGACAGAGGTGGTCGGGGACATTAAAGTCGTCACACCGAACACGAGTCGCCGTTAGCTTAGCGGTGGCGACGTGAAGTGATGCAACCGTCGTGTAGTTCGTTTATAAGCTACTGTTCCGCTTCAAGTGTTTATTTGTGAAGATTATCTTGCTGAACAAAACGTCTAAGTATCATAAATGTATAATTTATTTTCTGCAATAATCCTAAATCCAATGGAACAATCCCATTTAGCTTTTTGGCCGATGCATACCTCATCCCTGTGGCTCGATCTAAACAGCGGCTAAATCAAAGTGTGCATTGGTTGCTTACATTCTTCAGTGTTTCTAACCCTCTGTGAAGGACTTCAGATGTGTTACAGACACTTATTAGCTCCCTGGTTATTCTTTTCAGTGCCTGTTGGTAAGATTAAGAGCTGAACGGAGGATAAAACACGAACACTGTCGGCTTCTTGTTGGCCCACCTGGCCGGCTAAATAAACCAGTCAGTTAGCGGCCTCATTATCCTGTCGTGGCCTAATCCCACTCCAACTCCCAACATCTGTCTTCTCCTTTCAAGTGCGATCATTTAAACAGTCATCTCTCTAGTTTTCGGCCTTCCTGCCTCCTCTGCTTCACTTTAATGTTGTTTTGGTCTCTGCATTTCAGAGCAGTTTGTGTTGAGCGATGCGGAGAGGCAGATTAGCTGCTGTTAGCCGGCTCCCCTGGTGGCAGCTGCATCTGTCACCTCCCACTTCTTCCACTTAACGTTTGCCCATTTCTATTCCTCACCATGAAGACGACCCTCTCTGTGTCGTCTCTCGGCGTCGCACCCCCGCCGCGCTGATTTACAATGCCACTGCTGATACCTTCGACACCAAAAACATTAGTTTTGTGTGTTTTTTTCTCTTTTATCTCCTTGTTGAGACTCGTCAGCTTCAAGTGATCTCTGTTCCACGTTGTTAGTCTCGTGGCTCCACGCAGTTTCTCTCCATCTGCTGTTGCTTCACGCACCGCAGGTCTGTCGCTCTCACGAGGCAGCGCTGTCGACCCTCAGAGCCGACGGAAGCTGATCACCTGGTGATATTTCAGTTGTCAGTCACAACCTGCAGTGTCTGTCATGTGGCAACCAGTGCACGTTTTCTACTGGTATTGGCCATTGAGTGGAGTCAAGTAACACATTAAACCTTAAATAAATACTTCACCCACTAAATGATTATTTGTTTGTCAGTTACTCACCTGGTGTAACCTTGAATTCTCTAAGAACATTTAGTTTTTCTCTCCTGCCTCCACGGTGAACAAAGAATCCAGAAACGGAGAAAAGTCTTGATGAAGCCGCGTTTAACAGCAAAGCACCTGAAAACATCTGTTTACAAACTCTCACACAACTCGTGAAATACAATTCAAGTATCCAGTCGTACGATCTCTACTTCACAAGTAGAGTGCGTGTGCGTGTTGTGCGCGCGCGTTGACGCGGCCCCCATTTAGTTTCAGTTTTTCTGATTTTTGCGTGCACCGTGGAGGCCTGCGTTTTCTTCACAGATTCGAGGTAACACGGGGAGTAACTGATAAACAAATGATCATCGTGAATTATTCCTGTTTCCTGCCACAGAATGACCTTTAACTGGGAACAATGTTAAAACGTCAGGAAGAGCAACAGGGGGGGATTCAAGTCAACAAGGTAAAAGTAAAACAGCTATTGAGCCGCTCCATTCGGATATGTTTAGATTTTATTTACCCCCCCCCCCCTCCTGACATAATGACTCCTTTGCAATTTCTTTCTTTTCAGAAGTTTAACTTCTAGACACAAGATGTCTCCCTCCTTCACCATCTTCCCCTCTTTACAGCAGCAGAAATCAAAGTGAGACAGAACACGAGTTGACGTGTGGAGGGCTTTCAAAAGCACAGCACAGAATAATCACAGCAACGAGCTCGTTCGTATGTTACTCAAGGACCGTCATGCTTCCTGTTTCCATGGTATCCACTGTCATCGGTCATGTCATCGCGCAGTCCTCAGCAGGAAGACGATGGCGACATCTGGACACGTCACGTTTCTCTGCTCCTCACCTGCTCTCACTGAGCGTTAGCCAAACATCAGACGGTGGATAAGAAGTTATGTTCAGTTCAGTTATTAAGAAATCATAAAATGAGCTGCAAATGAAACCGACGCTGTTACCTGCGTTTATTCTAAGGCTTAAATAATAAGATAATTCAAATGTAATGCATGAGTATTACTGAAGGAGAGCAAGTGTTCATTTAACATGACATGGAGCTGCTTTCACAGACTCACAATGTAATTCTATACTTGTGTTTTAATAAACACGTGTAGCCGTCAGCCGGCCGACAGCGAGCCTCAGGGATGACGTGAGTTCAGCGTGCAAGGATCAATGCAACACGTTCAGAAGCTCATCACTGCGTCCTTAAACTGGAAGTGAACGTCTGAATAAATGTTTACAATACAGGATGGTGCGGTCCCTTTTATAAAAGCTTTATATAAACATATAAAGGGCTCGTTGTAATAATAGAGAGATATCTTTTATGAAGTGATGACTGCAGCTGCAGTTAGATTTACAAACTCAAAGTGGAAGATAAAGACGCTGATAAACGCTTTGTTTGTAATACAGATTATTATTATTACTTTAATCAAACATTAGTTCCCATGTTGTTCACAGAGCTGTTGGTGTCTGCACACTGGAGAACAAACACACATTAAAAGCTGTGTTTTCATCCCTCTGGCTTCATGAATCTGGAATGAACACATGAAAGTGTTATTCCCCTTGATGCCTTGTACCTGCGTAGAGGAGCTTTTAATTTCCTACATGAATTCTATTTTTTATATCTTTAGCGCAGTTTTACTTTTATTCTTTCAATTGTTTTGTTTTTCCATTTGACGTGTTTCACTCTCAGATCCAGTGAATTACCGGGTCAAAGGGTTAGGGTTAGGGTTAGAGTTAAAGAGTTCAGTGTTTTACAGGATGTGTTTTTATGGGTTATACAGACCGAGGAATTACTGATTTAATCCTCAATGCTTTAAAATTGGTAAATAGTTTTGTGGTAATTAATAAAACTCTTTCTCAGTGTTTTGTATTTAATCTCTGTCCTCTGCGTGTTTCACCTCCTGCAGCAAATATTGATCATTTGGGCTTTAATTCAGCGAGCAGGAAGTAAAACCTGCTCTTACATCATCTCTGATGCACAGAACTGAAACTAACACAATCTAATTTTTATTTTTGATGTGAATAAATTGTGTAATTTGGAAGACATGAATGTGTGAACATCAGTAGAGCAAAGAAGCTGAATATGTCCAGTGTGATGCTCTGAGCTCTTGGCCTCCATTAGATGAATCATCTTCCCACTGATGTTGTGCTGTTCAGCCTCAGAGCGGCTGCTGCTTCCCTCTCTGACACGTCCTCCTCTGTCAGACTCACAGAGGGTAAAGAACTTCTGCCAAAAGCACCAAACCAGAGAGTTTAACATTAGAGCCACTGAGTTAGTGTGGAGGAGGACGGCACGACGTTTCAGTATGAACTGTCTGAACAAACGCATTCAGCAGCTTCCACAAGAGTTTACAACTTCTAGTAGTGTCTTTAAATCTCAATGAAAGGCATGGAAAGACCTTTGTTTTATCATGCAAGTGTGTTTAATGATTATCTGTCGTAACTTGTGTTTGTTCCACATGAAACCTCTGCAGAGGGAAGTCTGTCTGATCCATCTTCTCAAGTCAAAATGTCACAAAGCTCTACTGGGAGGTGAACTTAAAGACTGCAAGTGAAGCTGGTGTTGTAAGTGCTGAGCGTGCTGCTTCTCTCCTCGGCAGGGCTTCCTGAAGAGCGAGCGCGTTTCCCGGATGGTTCAGAGCGGCGGCTGCTCGGCCAACGACTTTCGCGAGGTCTTCAAGAAGAACATCGAGCGGCGTGTTCGCAGCCTCCCGGAGATCGACGGCCTGAGCAAAGAGACGGTGCTCAGCTCCTGGATCGCCAAGTACGACGCCATCTACAGGGGGGAGGAGGACATGCGACGGCAGCCGCAGAGGGCGCACCTGAGCGCCGTGTCGGAGCTCATCCTCAGTAAGGAGCAGCTGTACGAGATGTTCCAGCAGATCCTCGGAATCCGCAAGTTCGAGCACCAGCTGCTTTACAACGCCTGCCAGGTGAGCCGCAGTGTAGTGTTTACATACGGACATTAAGTGTACTGCAACATCCTCCCCAGGTGTTGATGACCGCTGCGCAGCTGTAGTTCCTCTCATGTCCACTAGTTGTAGTGAAACTGGCTTTATTGAAATGAATAAGAAAACCCTGAACTTCTATCTACAAATACAGTCATTGGTTTTATTCTGTTGTTGTTTAGTGTTCTCATCTTTGCACCGCTGCTGCCTCTTTAGATTAAACATTTCTTTCATTTGTACAACATGGATAAAAAATGAATTTGATAATGGAATTGTATTTTAGTTTTCTTCACATAATTCTAACATCATCATTGTGTTACAGAACTTAATAACATAGTAAACAAAGGAACATTACTGTAATAAGGGGTTTGTAATGATGCTTTAGAGTCATAAACACACACAGAAAGGTTTTACGCACTATTGTTTCCATGCACATGTATTCATAAAGTGAGTTGTAGAAGAGCCTCTGGAGCGTTCCTGTCCATGGAGAAACTTCCTCTGTGGATCATTTCATAAGTGATGTATCGGCAGCTGCTCTCGTTTCCTTTTATTTTGGCGCTCTTGGAGTCTTTCCACACGAAGTCCTCTCAAGACTTCCTGATACGATTGCTTTAACAATGAGCAGAGCCTAACATTCCTGCTTTGGATGGCAGTCGTAATAAACCTGGATTCTAAATGTTTGTGTTTTGACCACAGCCTCTGGAGAGCATCAGGAAGGTTTGTGTCTCAGCACTGACTCACAGCAGTGAGCTCCATCCAGAGGTGCAACAGGTGTCTTCACATGTCGTGGTGCTGACTTCATGAGACTGAACGTACCTCGAACATTCAGCGTGTTCAGGTTTACTGAGAACAATCAGAGTTACAGTCCCTCTGAGAGGAAGCATATGAGACACAAGTTATTATTATTGAAAGTGTTTTTATGTCTCACGTGTCCTCCACGACACTATTCTGAGTTGATGATGATGTTAACCTAATAACAAACAGACAGACCGGAATGATTAAATTACTTTTAGCACAATGAGTAACAACACAACAGTCGTCGTTGTCATTCCTTCAAGTGTTAATAATAATCAGGTGATAATGAAAACAATGATGGAATGTGTGGCCGGTCTTTGCAGGTTAGACTCGGTGTGTATTTCCTGTCTGCGTCTTGTTGCTAGGCTGCAGGTTCAAGTCTCTGCAGGAGCTCATGACTGGAGCAATTATTTTAAATGATGCATTCAAAGCAACAAGTCTTTCCATGAGGCGCTCTAAAGCACAGGCTGATTGAGCCGCTTTTCGCCTTTAAAATTGCATAAATTGAACATTTTCTTTAGATTTAAACCTAAATGTGGTTTGAAACATGATCTTACACCAGGCACATTTATCAGCACTGTTTGGAAAGTGTTGTTGATAATATAGTTAGTATAATGTGAATCCCAGACTATAGTTATTCTCAGGTCTTGTAGAGTCCCTGAGAGTCCCTGACCTGCAGGGACCTCTGTCCTCTTCCGTCTGCCGAAACTTAAAGATCAAATTTAAAGTTCACAGACTGCCGGAAAAATGAAATATCAACTTTCTGCAGTTGACAGTTTGAGAACAGATTCTTCAGCTGCAGGTTTTGTTCTGTTCATTCACGTGTTATTTTACACGTGCAGATTCTGGAGATCTGTCACGTGATACTTTACTTCAAACATTAAGCCCACAAGCAACAATGAGTGGAAACAAACGTCTTTAAAGAGCTTTGAAAAGGGAAAAGACCCAATGAGGAGACATTTAATATACGTGTTTATCTCTCCAGGTGATTCTCATGCGCCGCTCTGCAGAATACACAGGCTCGTACATGAAGCAACGAAGCCTTCAGAACAGCTTCGGCACCTGGAGACCAAGCACCCGGCGTTATCTGACAAGCCCTTGGAGGTTTTTGAAAGAAAGAAACATGAACAAGAAGGACATAAACAATTACTGATGGTCGCCACAACAACACATGGGAGTGCACTGAGAGCGTCACACTTAGTGACTAACCGTGTCGCTAAGAGAAGAAACCTTTTACTACTGGTGAAGACTTTATCCCTCTATATTGGGCCGGCTCGTTAGAGACACATGCTCAGGCTCCCACTAATTCAGCGTAATGGTGAGTGTTTTATGCACTTTATATTTGTTTTTAATGCCGGTCGTATTATTTTATTTCGTCATATTTACACCCCCCCCCCCCCCCCCCCCCCCCCACCACTTTGAAGGTATTGAAAATATTGTCTTACATTAAACTGGTCCGTGCCGCTAAAAAGGTTGGGGACCGCTGCTGTAAGGAATAAGTTCAACTTCATTGTTTTCCAGAAGGAAGTTTGTTTGCAGGCAGACATTAAGCACACGGGGGCTGCAGGGATTCATATCGTAACTAATATACAATATATTTATGAAAGGCACATAAACAATGAATAAGCCAGTCTTCATTGCCAGTTGTGCTGATGAGCACAGAATCTGTTGTTTTTACAGGATCTGTTTTGTGCAAAATGTTTATTTTAGACGATTCTGATGAAACATCACTACTTTGAGTTTAGATAGTTTCCTGACGGAAGCGTTCGTCACACAGGATTCGTTCAATGAACATCGGAAAGTTGCGAATCTGACGACATTTTTCTGTTTTTACAGTTTCTCACTATGATAAATTATGTAATCTTCAAACCTGCCGGCAGGTCGTGGGGTGCAGAAGAGATGCGTTGTGGGAAAACTTCTTCCTTATTGAGACAGATGCCTTTTAAATGTGGACAAATGAAACTGAAACTATCTGCTTGGTTGGATCCACTGGAGGGAGAAGAGAAAATCGGTTCTTTTTGTACTAATTTTGGTGAAGACGTGCCCAGAAGTCTTTCCCGTCTCTGAATACCATCCTACAGAGGAAGCCGTGTGTCCGTGATCCTCAGCCATTCTCCTCTGCTGTTTGTTTCCTTCACTTTTACCCGCTCTGAACATAAATAGCTTCCATTAACAGATTGCTTCACGGCCCATTGAGACATCATCCTCGTCTGTAAGACAACGACAATGTGTCTGTTGCTAGGACGGATTCTATTATTGTCGTCCTTCATTAGAGGCCAGAAGAGAAAGAGAAAGAAAGTCTGAAGGGGGAGAAGAGAGGGGAGAAATGAAAAGAAACAAGAAGCTAATGCCATTGTTAAACTCCCACCTGTGTTTCCAGGGTTTCAATTATAATGTCATGTACTGCCTGCAAAACTTGGATATTCCAGTGTCGTACAATTTGTAATCATACCCAACAGGCAAAGGCTTAAAGGGTAACTGTGGCATTGTTCAACCTGGACCCTGTTTTCCCATGTTTCTGTGTCTAAGTGACAACACATTTTGAAATTGGTCCAGTTTTGAAGGAGAAACGAGCTGCAACGTAATCACTCGGTCAATTTACGTCCACTAAAAGCGCTCGTTTCTCCCACTGACGGGCTCAGATTGTTGTTATAAGTGTGACAACATCATGGAGTGGAGAAATAAAACGTTTTTCTTTACCTTTCGCTTCATCCGGTCTCTGTTATTGTGTCCAACCTCCCTCGGGGGACGTCTTGTTCTAAAATCTCCCGTCACATCTGTATTGTTGAAATCAGCTAAATGTTCAGCCGTGAAAATGTTTTACAAGACACTAAGCTGCGGTTTCTGTTCTCCTACACACCAAACTCCTTCAGCGCTCCTCTCTCCAACTCTCACTCACGTTTCCACCGCCGTCTTCAACTAGTCACATGACACAATAACAAACCGCAGATCAAGGGAAAGGTTTTATTTCTCTGTAGGGTCCTTTATATTATGTATCTATTATGTCGTCAGAAACTGTAGACACATGATGGATGATGGATAAATAAATAAATAGATGGATTTAAAGATGGATAGATAGATATATGGATAGATGAATGTATAGATATATAGATGGATAGACAGATATATAGATGGATATACAGATATATAGATGAATATACAGATATATAGATGGATATACAGATATATAGATGGATAGACAGATGTATAGATGGATAGACAGATATATAGATGGATAGACAGATATATAGATGGATAGACAGATATATAGATGGATAGACAGATATACAGATGGATAGACGTATATATAGATGGATAGACAGATGTATGGATATACAGATATATAGATGGATATACAGATATATAGATGGATAGACAGATATACAGATGGATAGACGTATATATAGATGGATAGACAGATGTATGGATATACAGATATATAGATGGATAGACAGATGTATGGATATACAGATATATAGATGGATAGACAGATATATAGATGGATAGACAGATATACAGATGGATAGACGTATATATAGATGGATAGACAGATGTATGGATATACAGATATATAGATGGATATACAGATATATAGATGGATATACAGATATATAGATGGATATACAGATATATAGATGGATAGACAGATATATAGATGGATAGACAGATATATAGATGGATATACAGATATATAGATGGATATACAGATATATAGATGGATAGACAGATATATAGATGGATAGACAGATATATAGATGGATAGACAGATATATAGATGGATAGACAGATATATAGATGGATAGACAGATGTACAGATGGATAGACAGATATATAGATGGATATACAGATGTATAGATGGATAGACAGATATATAGATGGATAGACAGATATATAGATGGATAGACAGATATATAGATGGATAGACAGATATATAGATGGATAGACAGATGTATAGATGGATAGACAGATATATAGATGGATATACAGATGTATAGATGGATAGACAGATATATAGATGGATAGACAGATATATAGATGGATATACAGATATATAGATGGATATACAGATATATAGATGGATAGACAGATATATAGATGGATAGACAGATGTACAGATGGATATACAGATATATAGATGGATATACAGATGTATAGATGGATATACAGATATATAGATGGATAGACAGATGTATAGATGGATAGACAGATGTATAGATGGATAGACAGATATATAGATGGATAGACAGATATACAGATGGATAGACAGATATATAGATGGATAGACAGATGTATGGATATACAGATATATAGATGGATATACAGATATATAGATGGATATACAGATATATAGATGGATATACAGATGTATAGATGGATATACAGATATATAGATGGATAGACGTATATATAGATGGATATACAGATATATAGATGGATATACAGATGTATAGATGGATATACAGATATATAGATGGATATACAGATGTATAGATGGATATACAGATGTATAGATGGATATACAGATATATAGATGGATATACAGATATATAGATGGATATACAGATGTATAGATGGATATACAGATATATAGATGGATATACAGATGTATAGATGGATATACAGATATATAGATGGATAGACAGATGTATAGATGGATAGACAGATGTATAGATGGATATACAGATATATAGATGGATAGACAGATATACAGATGGATAGACAGATGTATAGATGGATAGACAGATATATAGATGGATAGACAGATGTATATATAGATGGATAGACAGATGTATAGATGGATAGACAGATATATAGATGGATATACAGATGTATAGATGGATATACAGATGTATAGATGGATATACAGATGTATAGATGGATATACAGATGTATAGATGGATAGACAGATATATAGATGGATATACAGATGTATAGATGGATATACAGATATACAGATGGATATACAGATATATAGATGGATAGACAGATATATAGATGGATAGACAGATATACAGATGGATAGATGGATATACAGATATACAGATGGATATACAGATATATAGATGGATATACAGATGTATAGATGGATAGACAGATGTATAGATGGATATACAGATATACAGATGGATATACAGATATATAGATGGATAGACAGATATATAGATGGATAGACAGATATATAGATGGATAGACAGATATACAGATGGATATACAGATATATAGATGGATAGACAGATGTATAGATGGATATACAGATGTATAGATGGATAGATAGATATATAGATGGATATACAGATATATAGATGGATAGACAGATGTATAGATGGATATACAGATATACAGATGGATAGACAGATGTATAGATGGATAGACAGATATATAGATGGATAGACAGATGTATAGATGGATATACAGATATATAGATGGATAGACAGATATATAGATGGATATACAGATATATAGATGGATATACAGATATATAGATGGATAGACAGATATATAGATGGATAGACAGATATACAGATGGATATACAGATATACAGATGTATAGATGGATATACAGATATATAGATGGATAGACAGATGTATAGATGGATATACAGATATATAGATGGATAGACAGATATATAGATGGATATACAGATATATAGATGGATATACAGATATATAGATGGATATACAGATATATAGATGGATATACAGATATATAGATGGATAGACAGATATATAGATGGATATACAGATATATAGATGGATAGACAGATATATAGATGGATAGACAGATATATAGATGGATAGACAGATATACAGATGTATAGATGGATATACAGATATATAGATGGATAGACAGATGTATAGATGGATATACAGATATATAGATGGATATACAGATATATAGATGGATAGACAGATATATAGATGGATATACAGATATATAGATGGATAGACAGATATATAGATGGATATACAGATGTATAGATGGATAGACAGATGTATAGATGGATAGACAGATATATAGATGGATAGACAGATATATAGATGGATAGACAGATATATAGATGGATATACAGATATATAGATGGATAGACAGATGTATAGATGGATAGACAGATATATAGATGGATAGACAGATGTATAGATGGATAGACAGATATATAGATGGATAGACAGAGATATAGATGGATATACAGATGTATAGATGGATAGACAGATATATAGATGGATATACAGATATATAGATGGATAGACAGATGTATAGATGGATATACAGATGGATAGACAGATGTATAGATGGATATACAGATATACAGATGGATAGACAGATATATAGATGGATAGACAGATATATAGATGGATAGACAGATATATAGATGGATAGACAGATATATAGATGGATAGACAGATATATAGATGGATAGACAGATATATAGATGGATATACAGATATATAGATGGATATACAGATGTATAGATGGATATACAGGTATATAGATGGATATACAGATATATAGATGGATAGACAGATGTATAGATGGATAGACAGATATACAGATGGATAGACAGATGTATAGATGGATAGACAGATATATAGATGGATAGACAGATGTATAGATGGATATACAGATATATAGATGGATAGACAGATATATAGATGGATATACAGATATATAGATGGATATACAGATATATAGATGGATAGACAGATATATAGATGGATAGACAGATATACAGATGGATATACAGATATACAGATGTATAGATGGATATACAGATATATAGATGGATAGACAGATGTATAGATGGATATATAGATGGATAGACAGATATATAGATGGATATACAGATATATAGATGGATAGACAGATGTATAGATGGATATATAGATGGATAGACAGATATATAGATGGATATACAGATATATAGATGGATATACAGATATATAGATGGATATACAGATATATAGATGGATAGACAGATATATAGATGGATAGACAGATATACAGATGGATATACAGATGTATAGATGGATATACAGATATATAGATGGATAGACAGATGTATAGATGGATATACAGATATATAGATGGATAGACAGATATATAGATGGATATACAGATATATAGATGGATAGACAGATATATAGATGGATATACAGATATATAGATGGATAGACAGATATATAGATGGATATACAGATGTATAGATGGATAGACAGATGTATAGATGGATAGACAGATATATAGATGGATATACAGATATATAGATGGATAGACAGATATATAGATGGATATACAGATGTATAGATGGATAGACAGATGTATAGATGGATAGACAGATATATAGATGGATAGACAGATATATAGATGGATAGACAGATATATAGATGGATAGACAGATATATAGATGGATATACAGATATATAGATGGATAGACAGATGTATAGATGGATAGACAGATATATAGATGGATAGACAGATGTATAGATGGATAGACAGATATATAGATGGATAGACAGATGTATAGATGGATAGACAGATGTATAGATGGATAGACAGATATATAGATGGATATACAGATATACAGATGGATAGATGGATAGACAGATATATAGATGGATAGACAGATATATAGATGGATAGACAGATGTATAGATGGATAGACAGATGTATAGATGGATATACAGATATACAGATGGATAGACAGATATATAGATGGATAGACAGATGTATAGATGGATAGACAGATGTATAGATGGATATACAGATATACAGATGGATATACAGATATATAGATGGATAGACAGATGTATAGATGGATATACAGATGTATAGATGGATATACAGATATACAGATGGATATACAGATATATAGATGGATAGACAGATGTATAGATGGATAGACAGATGTATAGATGGATAGACAGATATATAGATGGATAGACAGATATATAGATGGATATACAGATGTATAGATGGATAGACAGATATACAGATGGATATACAGATATATAGATGGATAGACAGATGTATAGATGGATATACAGATATATAGATGGATAGACAGATATATAGATGGATATACAGATGTATAGATGGATAGACAGATATATAGATGGATATACAGATATATAGATGGATAGACAGATGTATAGATGGATATACAGATGGATAGACAGATATATAGATGGATAGACAGATATATAGATGGATAGACAGATATATAGATGGATATACAGATATATAGATGGATAGACAGATATATAGATGGATAGACAGATATATAGATGGATAGACAGATATATAGATGGATAGACAGATATATAGATGGATAGACAGATATATAGATGGATATACAGATATATAGATGGATATACAGATGTATAGATGGATATACAGGTATATAGATGGATATACAGATATATAGATGGATAGACAGATGTATAGATGGATAGACAGATATATAGATGGATAGACAGATGTATAGATGGATAGACAGATATATAGATGGATAGACAGATGGATAGACAGATGTATAGATGGATAGACAGATATATAGATGGATAGACAGATGTATAGATGGATAGACAGATATATAGATGGATAGACAGATGTATAGATGGATAGACAGATATACAGATGGATATACAGATATATAGATGGATAGACAGATGTATAGATGGATATACAGATATATAGATGGATAGACAGATATATAGATGGATATACAGATGTATAGATGGATAGACAGATATATAGATGGATATACAGATATATAGATGGATATACAGATATATAGATGGATAGACAGATGTATAGATGGATATACAGATATACAGATGGATAGACAGATATATAGATGGATATACAGATATATAGATGGATAGACAGATATACAGATGGATAGACAGATATATAGATGGATAGACAGATGTATAGATGGATATACAGATATACAGATGGATAGACAGATATATAGATGGATAGACAGATATATAGATGGATAGACAGATATATAGATGGATAGACAGATATAGATGGATAGACAGATATACAGATGGATAGACAGATATATAGATGGATAGACAGATATATAGATGGATAGACAGATATATAGATGGATAGACAGATATATAGATGGATAGACAGATATACAGATGGATAGACAGATATATAGATGGATAGACAGATATATAGATGGATAGACAGATATATAGATGGATAGACAGATATACAGATGGATAGACAGATATATAGATGGATAGACAGATATACAGATGGATAGACAGATATATAGATGGATAGACAGATATATAGATGGATAGACAGATATATAGATGGATAGACAGATATATAGATGGATAGACAGATATACAGATGGATAGACAGATATATAGATGGATAGACAGATATATAGATGGATAGACAGATATACAGATGGATAGACAGATATATAGATGGATAGACAGATGTATAGATGGATATACAGATATACAGATGGATAGACAGATGTATAGATGGATATACAGATATACAGATGGATAGACAGATATATAGATGGATAGACAGATATATAGATGGATAGACAGATATATAGATGGATAGACAGATATATAGATGGATATACAGATATATAGATGGATAGACAGATATATAGATGGATAGACAGATATATAGATGGATAGACAGATATATAGATGGATAGACAGATATACAGATGGATAGACAGATATATAGATGGATAGACAGATATATAGATGGATAGACAGACATTTTCTCTCCTAGCTGTGACTGACAATTTTTTGTATTCACACAGAATGGATTTTCGTACTGGAAGGAATAAATTGAGTTCATGCACAAAGTTCTTTTTCCTGCTGCCGTTTATCAGGCTTCTCTTGTGCCCTTTTCAATCCATAAGCCATCAGTTGAAAGAGGAGATGGTGAAAGGAGCCCGCTCGTGAGGCTTGGAGGCAGCACGGGGCCGAGGCTGTGGTGAAGCCTGTAGGTTAATGAACCCTCGAGGCTACGGTCAGCCAGAGTTTGGAGCGACAGCTGACGTACGAAATGAACCTTAGAGTCTTGCCTATTACATCTCAGTTAGGGGGGGGGGACTGAAATATACTGTTTATGAGAGCCAAGTAATTTAATATCGAGTCATATTTTCCTAGATAAGACAATGTGCCATCAATGTAAGTCGCTCTAATAATAATAATAATAATAATAAATTGTATTTGTAAAGCGCCTTTCAAAGCTAAAAGCAATCTGAAGGCGCTCTGGATTAGAGCGTCTGCTAAATGACCTGTAACGTAATGTAATGAAGGGTTGGCGGCGGCTGCACACGTTGGGTTGCTGTGCACGAAAGCTTGGGGAGTAAAACATAATAATCTGATCCGTCCGGTATAGTTCAATAGCCGATACTGAATAAGAAAAGAAAGAATACCTTGTTCGTACCTAGTCCCGTTTATCCATCATGGGTATTGGAGATAATGATATTTTCAGGAATTTTTAAAAGTATTTGTATCATGTCTTTGTGCTCAGATTTGATTGAGTTATGAGTCACATTTGTGCACGTCTCATGTGTCTCACCACACTGTCTCAAATGCAGTGGTTTTAGTCTGCCAGTTAGAACTCCCACTTCTTACTTAAGTGTGAATAAAGCATAATATAATTAAAACGCAGAGTTGAATTTAGTCTGACGTGGAACCACAGGGAGAATATTGAATAAAAGTGCAGAGCTCTGCAGAGCCGTGATGATGGTATGAACACAGAAATGTAATGAAGCCGTCACATTAACTTTAGGAATCACTTTTTAGGTTGTTTTGATTTTTGGCTTGATTGTGTGTTATTTCTGGATCAGCCTGAGAAGAAGTCAACGTAAAGCAGATGATAAACTGCTCCATGCTTTGCCTGCAGCGTATCACCAAAGTATATATATTCAGGCTTAGTTTGACAGATTTCACACAGCCTGAACATTTGAACTGCAGAAAACAGGTTTGTTGTTGCCTTCGGCATGCATTGTGTCGTCCAATGTTCCCTGGTGTTTTGGCCCGTTTGGTTATTTTATTCATGTGTTTTATAGCCCAAAAAAAAGGGCCTGCTCGGCTGTAGAGGGGTCCATTGATTTCTGTTTCGGTTGCGTCTGTGTGTCGTCTCATTAGCTGAAAGAGGCAGGTAGATGAAGCTCTAATGAATTATCCCAATGTTCTCTGAGAATAAGCTTTCTTCTTCTTTGGTGTTTAATTTTCCTCGTTTTAGATTTTTATTCCCCTCCATCCTTCTTTTGATTCTTGCAGTAAGTGATGGCGGGATGTAATTGTGTCTTTTCTCTGTCAGTCTCTCTTTGTACGATGATTGTCTGGGATCCGCTGTGTTTGTGCACAGCAGCCCGCTCACTTTGTAATAAGACAGCGGTTTAACAGGAGGCTTTTTACTTTGATACTGACGCTGTGCTGCACACGTGGGAAATGACATATCTGAGGATGATTGCAGCAAAAAAATGCAAAATACGTCTCGGCCGGCACAGTATTTACCTCATTGGTTTCTACTCGTATCAAGTTTTTTTATATTTTTATTACAACATAGCGAGATCAGTCTTCTTGAATTTCACTTTAGTTCTGCAGGTTTGTCGCCAACACTTCCTGGTTGCAGCAGCTTTATAATTACACAACAATACTATTCTTCTCTCCCTTCCTCAGCATCATTGACAAAAGAAGGTCCCACACTTGTTGCTGAACTAAGTAAAGAAGTCAACTACGAGTCCCAGAGTGCATTGCTGTAGGAAACATCCAATCACAGAGCTTCAGATTCTGTTGCCGTGCAGCTAATAACGGGGTGAAGTCAAAAGTTGATCCTTGTAGAACGACGTGTTCAATTCCTTTTTTATTTTCAGTTTGCAGCGACGAAGCTTTCTGAGTGTTTCAGTGTTTCCTCCAGAACTGAGCAGCGCAGGTCACGCCGCGGCTGTTTCCACACCTTTTCATTTCAGCAGCACATAAAGAGTCACTCGCTTGTTTGTGCCTTTTTGTAAATGTGAAAGACACTGAGTCATTGCTAATCCACCGTAAATGAGCATGAATTTGAAGGACACGCATTCATCAGAAGGATGTGTAACGTGCTACTTTGATCCACTGTAATCATCAAAAGACTATTTCTTATTTTCTTGATTGATTTTTACCCTTCAAGGTAAATCAGGGATTAAATACTCATTTATGTGCCTTTCCTTTGGTCATGCATGATTCAGTTAGTGAGACGGAGAGTGCATTGTTCATCTCGTCAAATCTAAAATCACCCTTTCATCTTCATTCATTCTCTAAATCTAAAATTAAGCTCTATAAAGAATACCGTCTTATATTACAGGGAAATGCACCATTGAGGGCATAAAAGTGTAGATAACAAAGATAACAAACCTATAACGAACGACACTGCTCCGAGCTAACCAGCTAGCTAACAGTCGCTTACTGTAGTTCTTCAAAAGAAACATTTCCAGCATCGACTCCTTCAAATGCTCTGACATTTAAACAGTTTCCACTCTTTCAGGTTTGATTTAAGAAAAATTCACTCTGCATTCTGACTCTGAACACCTCGAGGATTTCAATCTCTTTTTAAAAGGCAGTGACGCTGTCGGCCCTTTGGTACCGTGTGACACCAGGTCAGTGTGTTGTAGCGCTTAACGGAGACGTTCCTCTGCGTGTCTTCATCTGTTGACATGTTGCAGAGACCTTTTAACATGGAGGCTGGTTGTCATAGAAATGTGAGGCAGAATTAGAAAGGCTGCCAACAAAGAGCACATAATGATATTAACTGTGTGTGTGTGTGTGTGTGTGTGTGTGTGTGTGTGTCTGATTAGCGGTAGACAGGCTGTGAGCTCTGTTATCTCACTACAGTTAATTAGATTTGACTGTGTAATTAAGACACAACCAGGAGAGTATCAGCGTGCAGCTGTTGTTTTTCTGACCACGTAAAGTTAATCACACTGGACTGTCGCTGCACAAACACACGAGCTCTGCAGATGAACCGACTCTTCGTAATACTTTCATCATCAGTATCTCGAGGCTTCACTCCGATTCCTCTTCTTTACTTCCTGAGTGTTCGGCTACGTTTATTCAGGAAGTCCCGAATATAAAGAAGTTAGACGACGGCTGACACAAAGTTCTACATGTGAATATGAAAGTATCAGATGGAAACACTGATTCACACTTTATGTTGACGAGTTATTGGAAATCTAGTTATGCCTGTGATGCTACTGATGCCTCTGTACAGAAGATAAACACTCAGTAAGTAATGAGAAGAACAATTAAAATAAATGGTGTGTGTGTGTGTGTGTGTGTGTGTGTGTGTGTGTGTGTGTGTGTGTGTGTGTGGATCCACACCAACAGGTTTCTGATGCATTTAGTCGACTGAACGGTGTCGGCAGAAACACAAGCTGTCAAATCTCCATCCCTCAGCAATTAGTGCAGGCGGATGTCAGTCCTGACAGGAAGTGGTGACATGGGGTGACGGCGACGATAATTATTTTTGATTAAATGTGCAAATTAATTATTAAATAACAATTTTTAAAATGCCTCCGCTGCTGAAATGATCATACTTCGCTCTCAAGTCCTAAAGATCAGTTTTATGACCAAATACCTTTAAAACTATTAACACTCAGCTGAACTTTTTTGTGCTAATTGCCAAATGTTAGCATGCTAACACGCTCGAGGAAGATGGTGAACATGACAAACAAAAGAACCGCATGTTAGCATTTTCATTGTTAGCATGTTGATGCTAGTTTGGCTCATCTACGTGCAGCTGCAAAAAGGCTGATTTTCATTGGTTTAATTCTAAATGACCGTTTATTACTCGCCCTTTGTTTCCTTGAAAATACTTTTCTCACCTGCCTCCACGCCCAACCAACAATCAAACAAACATCCGTTTACGAACTCTCTCACAACTTGTCATTGTGCGGGTGAAGGACTCCTTTAATGAACTCAAGAAGAAGATGTTTCTACTCATAAAAACATAAAGATAAACTCAGACTTATTTAATCTTTGCTGATGCCGATCCAAATGCATCCGTCCGCTTCGCACCAAAATACAAAGTAGGAAGTTCAGAAATTACCGGTCGGAGCGTCATTACAGTGATCTGCCTTATCCATGATACTTTAAGAATATTCCTGATAAATATATATATTACACAACCAGGGAAGAAGTAAGTAGGTTCAGGCTTGTATTCTGCGGCTCAGTTTGACTTTTAGTTCAGATTTAGCTGCTCAGCGTTTTTCTCCGCAGCTGCAGGTCTGGATAACTCGCCGCTGTGACTGAAGGAAGTTTGGATTCTCTGTGAGCGAGACACTGACGGCAGATTGTTAACTGATTTTCCGGGACCCATTTTGAAACCGACTCAAATGAAACCGCTTATCTTTTCTCTGCGTTATCGGCTCTGATGGTTCCACTTGTCTCTTTGGCTTCAGGACAGTTTCCATCAGAGCTGTTTTTATCTCTGATTGTCGCTTCAGACGCCTCTGCTCATCACAGAATTGTGAAACAAGGCTCTGTTTTCTGCCCAGTAAGCAAACCTCGTTCAATTTTCACTCCGCTTTCATCTCCTCTGTGAGTCTCGCTGACATCAAGTTTAACCGGCGACGAGTTGGCTCATCTCCTGCTGAGCGTGGACGGGAGTTTGACCCACTTTACTGTCAATCAAGGCAAACACCCTGAAACCATTCGTCTCTTTACGTCTTAATACAGAAGTTAGCGACCTTTCTTTAACTCCGGATCCCAGTTTTAGGTCCGACTATTTAAAAAAACGTTTTTCTTTGCTGTTGGAAGTGAAAGATGTCAATTAACAAGTTGTGAAAGTGACGTCATCATAGCCGTCACGTCCAATTTGCACCAAACTTTGAATTTGAGAAAATGAGAGCACTCAATCCATCTTAACGCTACGAAGTGTTTGCAAAAGCAGACGTACGTTTTTAAATGTTTTGCTACCTTGCTAGCTTACGCATCACAAAAGTTCCCTTCACAAAGCCCCAAGGGTCTTCCTATTTCAACACACTGACAGTCGGTGTGTCTGAGGAAGTTCGATGGTCATGCAACATAATTTAACAAACCTTTGTGTTTTCTGATTTATTTAAACGTTTTAAAGTTAGCTTGATTTAACGTAATTGTTTTGAATTTCTATTTCTATTTTTAACAACATTTTTGAATTGTTTACAACCCCACATGGGCCCCGACCCCAAGGTTGGGCATCTTTCCAGCTTCAAAGACATGGTAGATAAAGTGAAATTAATTTCCCCATTCACTTCAATACAGTTTTCCTGGAGCAGCCACTAGTGGACACCAGAGGAACTGCAGCTGAACAACCTGCATCTTTTACTGCAAAACTGACCAAAAGTAAAAGAGATGATTGTTGAACATCGTAGTTATTTCAGACCCTGACTCCTGATTGGCTAATTACTGTCACCTGTTACCAGCTTAGCTGCTAATTGGTTAATCAATAAACAACTGAGCGTCCTTTAAATCCTCTTATTCGGAGTAAATCTCTCCTGCTGTGTCTCTTCCACCATTTGATGGTTTATTGATTGTGTCGCTCTCTTAATGGCCGACTGATGAAACTCTTTGCTTTTGTTTTTTCGTCCTCAGCTGGACAACGTGGACGAGCAGGCGGCTCAGATCCGCAGAGAGCTGGACGGGAGGTTACAGCTGGCCGAGAAGATTGCCAGGGTGAGAAACGTGCATTATGATTAAACCAAACCAAAACTCATCATGTCACATCGTGCTTAAAGCTGCCTGTGTAATGTGACAGGTGTCGCAGAATTATTGCCTCTTTTAGTTCCTTGTTTTGGTTTCACCATCCGCTTCAGTCTCCGTGTTTCCAGCAGAAAGGTTCTGATACATTCCCTGTACGCTTCCTTCCCAGCTCCAAACAGATTTACACAGTAAAGACTAAATAATTGTGAAGACTGTAAACACTTTCATCTCCTCCAATTAAGTTTGCACAATGTTTTCAAATTTAAACTACCAAAAACTTTGCAAAATGAAGTAAAGTGATGAGAAGTAAACGTGTCTGATGGACGGACTCTGTGCTGCAGGAGATCAGATACCCAAAGTTCGTCTCTACTGACATGGAGCCGCTCTACGTGGAGGAGCTGCGATCGTCCGTCAACCTGCTCATGGCGAACCTGGAGAGTCTGCCGGTGTCCAAAGGAGGTCCGGACTTCAAACAGAAGCTCAAACGCTCCAACATGAACAACTCGTTCCTGGACATGGGAGACGAGGGAGACATCCTGTCCAAGTCTGACGTCGTGCTGTCCTTCACTCTGGAGGTGTGTGTGTGTGTGTGTGTGTCTGTGTGTGTGTGTGTGTGTGTCTGTGTCTGTGTCTGTGTGTGTGTGTCTGTGTGTGTGTCTGTGTGTGTCTGTGTCTGTGTCTGTGTGTCTGTGTGTGTGTGTGTCTGTGTCTGTGTGTGTGTGTCTGTCTGTTTGTCTGTGTGTGTCTGTCTGTGTGTGTGTGTGTGTGTCTGTGTGTCTGTCTGTCTGTCTGTGTGTGTGTGTGTGTTAACTTGGTCGTTGGCTGGCTTCTTTACATGTGAAAGGTAATTTAGTTTCCTTGAAGGTAGAAATACATCAGATCCTGAAGATTATGATATTAATCTTTAAATCTGTCACGATATCAGATTTTATGGCCAAAAGACGATGTTATCGCGAGACCTTTTAAAAATAAAATGTTATCATCCAGCTTTAACTTCTTTTATTGTGCGTTCTTTTCTCTTTCTTAGCAAATGAGTGACACTTGTCATTATCATATGCGTCTTATAAACATATCAATATTTTATCACTGTCGGTATTAATCCTTTAAAATCCTTTCTTACGTAATTGTACATTTGAATGTTTTCTGATATTAGACGCTATGATGTCTCGTGGACACAAGACCCAGTGATTTGAAGAAGCTTCATGTTGAAACCTTCTGCTGCTGTTTTCAGATCGTGATCGTGGAGGTTCAGGGTCTGAAGTCTGTGGCTCCAAACCGGATCGTGTACTGCACCATGGAGGTGGAGGGGGGAGAGAAGCTGCAGACGGACCAAGCTGAAGCCTCCCGACCACAGTGAGTCAAACATCCGCAGACTGTAAACACCCGTCGTCACATTGCACGACAAGTTGCGACGATAAAACCCTTTTGGTGCTGCACACTGAGAAGATCAGTGCAGAGAAACGCTCGTAATGCTGCACAGTGAAGGTCGAGCGTTCAAGAGAAGCATCAACAAGCAAAAACACACGTGTGAGTGGAAAGAAGAAGCGTTGTTGAACATCTGAAAGCTGCATCTTTGCTTTATTTAGATTTAATTAATGCATTAAGAGTTTCTTTTAATAAAAGTTTCATTCAAACTTTTAATGTTACAGCTCTGGTGCCGCATTGTTTCCTCCAGTTCCACGAATAAATGCCTTTCATCATGAGGCCAAAGGGGATTATTCTCTGATGAAGACCATGTGGTTAATAACTCAAAGCTAGTAAGTGGTTCTTGAGTTGAAATTAGAAACCAGAATCGAAATCCGATTTTATTGCTTTTATTTATAGTAGGTTCAAACATACGAGGAATTTGCTTTGGTGTTTAAAGCTGCAAACATAAACATAATAAGAGAAATTAAAATGTAAAATATGAGCAAATATTGAAAAATAGGAGAAATATTCTAATATAAATGTGTAGAAGAAACATAAATATAAAGAAATCTGTTCAGTCTTTCCTGCAGGACTGTTGCTGTTGATTTGAAAGTAATCAAACCTGCGGATGTGCACTAGACAACATTAAAGTGTGATGTTGATAACGAAGGCTTCTGTAGATGAAGTGTGACACAGCTCAGAGGTTGTAATCTGTGTTGGTGCTGTGGAGTTCTGCGTTTACAGCCTGCTGAGCTTCACTCTCGACTCATAATTGGATTATCGTCTGAGCTTTTGAAGATGAAATGAACACAGTTACCTGAAACTGAACCAAAGCAAACCCACGGCTTTGAAATCTAAACGTCTGGATCGCTGACAGAAGACGAAGTGCACATTCTACACGCCCGGGGGGGAACTCTTTAGCTTCTACAAACACCACGTTTAGCAGCCCCGAGCGATGTTTCTCGTCTTCCAGTAAAGATGGAGCGAGAAGATGACGCTCTTATGTTACAGTGATGTTCATTACACGGCACAACACTAAAGTAACTAACACTAACTTCTCTGTTCTTAGCTCTTTACCGTTATGAAATATCAGGTTCATCCTCCGTATGTCTCTCAGCTGAGCTTTAGACTGAATGCTAACAGTCCTGCAGCCTAGCATAAACATGCTAACGTGCTAATGTTTGCGTGTTAATATCATGGCTAACGAAAGTAAACTGGAGCTCAAAGCACAGCTTAGTTTCACTATAACTTTTATTTGTTTCCCTGAGAGCCAGGTTCTCTTTTTCACTGCTGCAGGTTAAGTGCTTTGTTTAAGGTGGTGATGATGGGGGGGGGGGGGGGGTTATAACAATACTGTGCAACCATAAAGGCAATAAAAGAGTTGTTATGAAGTGAGAAGAGCGTTGTATTGTACAATGAAGCACCACACAAGCGCAACACTTGAATATATCTCATCTGACTTCAGGAGAAACTATTTTCGCTTGTTTTCCTCCAACTCTTCAAAGTTGTTGGTGATTTTCTCCTCGCTGGTTGCAGCCTGCTGGCGACTGATTGTCTCTCGGGGCTCTCGGTGGTGTTTGCTGGTCGTTAGATGGCGGTGGGGCGGTGGGGGTCCACGCTGTAATGAGGCTGACCTTTCCTGGTGGAGCCGCTCTGTACGCCAGCATCACCAATCAGAGACAATTAGAGGAGCCCGCCGCCGCCTGACGACCTTGTTGGACAACAGGGATCCTGCGCTGTAACCCGGCTCGACTTTAACCTTCACTGTAATTAGCCCGCAGCGCACTTCCACATCCTTCATCTTCAATAATACACCCGCACTTAATGACATTGTCGTTAACTGTAATTACACGGACATGATTAGCTGTGATTACACCGTCGTCCTGTTGCTCTGATGACTCCCGCCGCTGTAGCGTAGCGGCTCTTTAATCACGGAGGACCTTTTCATTAGAATCACTTCATTACAGCAGTGAAGCGTCTGTGAAGCCTTTAAAGGACAAAAGCAGTTTCTTCATGTTTATTACATGTTATAATCCGTTCTCTTTAGACTCCCTGCAGACTCTGTAGACTCCCTGCAGACTCTGTAGACTCCCTGCAGACTCTTTAGACTCCCTGCATAGTCTTTAGACTCCCTGCATAGTCTTGAGACTCCCTGGAGACTCTGTAGACTCCCTGCAGACTCTTTAGACTCCCTGCATAGTCTTTAGACTCCCTGCAGACTCTGTAGACTCCCTGCAGACTCTTTAGACTCCCTGCAGACTCTTTAGACTCCCTGCATAGTCTTTAGACTCCCTGCAGACTCTGTAGACTCCCTGCAGACTCTGTAGACTCCCTGCAGACTCTGTAGACTCCCTGCAGACTCTTTAGACTCCCTGCAGACTCTTTAGACTCCCTGCATAGTCTTTAGACTCCCTGCAGACTCTTTAGACTCCCTGCAGACTCTGTAGACTCCCTGCAGACTCTGTAGACACCCTGCAGACTCTGTAGACTCCCTGCAGACTCTTTAGACTCCGTGTAGACTATGTAGACTCCCTGCAGACTCTTTAGACTCCCTGCAGACTCTGTAGACTCCCTGCAGACTCTGTAGACTCCCTGCAGACTATGTATACTCCCTGCATACTCTCTAGACTCCCTGCAGACTCTCTAGACTCCCTGCAGACTCTGTAGACTCCCTACAGACTATGTAGACTCCCTGCAGACTCTGTAGACTCCCTGCAGACTCTGTAGACTCCCTGCAGACTCTGTAGACTCCCTGCAGACTCTGTAGACTCCCTGCAGACTCCCTGCAGACTCTGTAGACTCCCTGCAGACTCTGTAGACTCCCTGCAGACTCTGTAGACTCCCTGCAGACTCTTTAGACTCCGTGTAGACTCTGTAGACTCCCTGCAGACTCTTTAGACTCCTTTAGACTCCCTGCAGACTCTTTAGACTCCCTGCAGACTCTCAGACTCTTTAGACTCCCTGCAGACTCTCAGACTCTTTAGACTCCCTGCAGACTCTGTAGACTCCCTGCAGACTCTGTAGACCACCTGCAGACTCTCTAGACTCCCTGCAGACTCTTTAGACTCCCTGCAGACTCTGTAGACTCCCTGCAGACTCTTTAGACTCCCTGCAGACTCTGTAGACTCCCTGCAGACTCTGTAGACTCCCTGCAGACTCTGTAGACCACCTGCAGACTCTCTAGACTCCCTGCAGACTCTTTAGACTCCCTGCAGACTCTGTAGACTCCCTGCAGACTATGTAGACTCCCTGCAGACTCTGTAGACTCCCTGCAGACTCTGTAGACTCCCGGCAGACTCTGTAGACTCCCTGCAGACTCTTTAGACTCCCTGCAGAGTCTGTAGACTCCCGGCAGACTCTTTAGACTCCCTGCAGACTCTTTAGACTCCCTGCAGAGTCTGTAGACTCCCGGCAGACTCTTTAGACTCCCTGCAGACTCTTTAGACTCCCTGCAGACTCTTTAGACTCCCTGCAGAGTCTGTAGACTCCCGGCAGACTCTTTAGACTCCCTGCAGACTCTGTAAACTCCCTGCAGACTCTTTAGACTCCCTGCATACTCGCATTAGTTGTTTCCTCACGTAACGAAAAAAGCACAAATGTTTATGAATTGAATCTTTTTCTCTGTAAATTCAGTTATTTCGCTCCAGAATCACCTGCTGCCACTAATTCTCCTTCTTCCACAAAATGATGTGTTAGTTTGTGTTTACAACCAGCACACGTCCCCCTCTGGAAACCATGAATGGAAACCAAATAGTTCTTGTGAAGATATTGTCAGCCCGGTAGCACGAGAGGAACATTCAGGTGTGAACAAAGTCGGTAGGATTCGTCCTCTGGGGACTGAGAGCGTCTGTAGAAAATATATATATATGTGTGTGTGTGTGTGTGTGTGTGTGTGTGTGTGTGTGTGTATATATATATATATATATATATATATATATATTTTTTTTTTTTTTTTTTTCTACAGATGTATATGTATGAACATGTATTTGAAGCATCTTGAATCTTATTATTTATAGTATTTGTAGTGTTTTCACTATAGCGGCTCAGATTTCACTTTTAAAATCTGTTTTCGCCGCCATTTGGTTTTAATGTTTTAAATGCTCAAGGTCAGGTTCGCAAACCGGACGAGACACGAAACGAAACGCTGATAACGACGTCATCACGTCTACATCTGCACCGTCATCTCAGGTCAGGTGATGCACGAGGTCAGAGCTGTTTGTAACAGCGTCTGTCCTCCGTCTCGCACATCTGATGTCTGGGATTAGTGTGTGTGTGTGTGTGTGTGTGTGTGTGTGTGTGTGTGTGTGTGTGTGTGTGTGTGTGTCATGAACCCACCTTTCCA
This sequence comes from Cottoperca gobio, assembly GCF_900634415.1. Taxonomy (NCBI): domain Eukaryota; kingdom Metazoa; phylum Chordata; class Actinopteri; order Perciformes; family Bovichtidae; genus Cottoperca; species Cottoperca gobio. The sequence continues at coordinate 26,136,538 of NC_041360.1, forward strand.
CATAATGTTGCCTTGGAAACTGGGGAAATGAATATGGAGCTCGGCTTTTGCTTCTCGCCCTCAACAAGTGAAGGGGTCACTTGTCATTTGTGCAATACACACACACACACTTACCATGACAGTTGTAGCATAAGGGCATGTAATCATGGGAGTGTGGCTCTCGTTGTGTATAATGGCCTCGTGTGCGTCAACTTGAGCAGAAGGTGTCACTCTGCTCCATTAGAGTCTCTGTGAGATGAACAATAAGTGAGTGTTGATAACAGCGACCTCCATGTTTTCTGCCTCCGGATCTGTGACGGAGACGTGATTTGATGTCATTACAGGGAACTGACCGAAGTTTGCGGGGTGACCTCTGGTAGAAGTTAAGTTTGCAGCCCATGATGTCGGAGTGATTGCAATTATTTTATTAATTATTTTATATTGTCTTTATATTTCCAATTTTTCATTTTTGTATTTACTTCTATTATTTATTTATATTATTATTATATTTTCAAATGTATTTATTCTTTTATTTTATTCTTTTTATATTTACTTATTTTATTTATTCTGCTTTATATTTCCACATTTATTTATTACTTTATTTCATTATTTTTATATTACATCATTCTTTAATTTATTTCTCTTTTTAGTTCCACATTTATCATGCTTTTGAGAAATAACTACTTTTGTAGTGAAACTAAATAAACTCACAAAATGTCAAGAAAGGAAATATTCTTTCACCTGTTTCCCTTAAACACAGAAATACAACCGATCACCTGAACTCAAGTTTCTCTCTTTAACCGAAGTAAATCTTAGTTGTCTCATGAACTCATCGTAAACACACTTTACTATCCGCTGTTCCAACAATAGACTTACAATACTTCAAATACTTCAAATACTCCGGCTCTACGCGCCGTTTCCCAGCTGTCTCTCTCTCTTTGCAGTTGCTCCTGTGTTAGCTTGTTAGCTCGTTCGCTTTTTAGCATGTTAGCTCGCTGAACCAGAGTCTGTCTCTCAGGAGTCTCACACACACACACACCTATCATCATATACTCACAAGCCCCCGGCTGAGCGCCGCTACGTTGGAGTTCGGAGTATTCGGCCTTCTTGGAGTCCCTGAATGGAGCCCTCCAGGGAGCTCCAGTAGGAGACTCCGTAGTCTTGCTGGGAGACTTTAACGTGCACGTGGGAAACGATGGAGTCACCTGGAGAGGCGTGATTGGGAGGAAGGGCCTCCCTGATCTAAACCCGAACGGTCGTTTGTTGTTGGACTTCTGTACTAGTCATGGAATGGCCATAACAAACACCATGTTCGAACATAAGGATGCTCATAAGTGTACGTGGTACCAGAGCACCCTAGGCCAAAGGTCAATGATCGATTTTGTAATCGTATTATCTGATCTGAGGCCGCATGTTTTGAACACTCGGGTGAAGAGAGGGGCGGAGCTGTCAACTGATCACCATCTGGTGGTGAGTTGGATCAAGGGGTGGGGGAAAACTCTGGACAGACCTGGTAAGCCCAAACAGGTAGTGCGGGTGAACTGGGAACGTCTGGAGGAAGACCCTGTCCGGGAGATCTTCAACTCACACCTCCGGCGGAGCTTTTCAGACATCCCTGTGGAGGTTGGGGGCATTGAGTTGGCGATGTTCAAAACCTCTATTGCTGAAGCTGCGGTGAGGACCTGTGGTCTCAAGGTCTTAGGTGCCTCAAGGGGCGGTAACCCTCGAACGTCAGGGAAGCCGTTCGACTGAAGGAGTCCTTCCGGGTTATGTTATCCGGGAGGACTCCGGAAACAGTTGCAGGGTTCTGACGGACTCGAAGGGCGGTAGCCTCTGCCGTGGCAGAGGCAAAGCAGCGGGTGTGGGAGAAGTTCGGAGAAGCTATGGAGAAGGATTTTCGGTCGGCACCAAGGTCCTTCTGGAAAA